>NW_012153396.1:2014568-2023105 GCF_000956105.1 Propithecus coquereli | reverse complement strand
CCACAATAACAGGAACCTCCCTTGGTTCCACCAGAGCGTTGGGTTTCATTTAGGTTGAGCATCTGCTGGGCTCAGGTGCTGTCATCCAGGCATGTGACCAGGCTGGAGCTGGACTCTTGTCATGAGAACCTTATTTGTAAATGGAGTAGCCTGTATTTTGTGTCTCCTTTTAAAAAAATATTTTTTGCTGTCAGGGCTGTGGAAATTGTAGCAACTGTTAGGTAGAGTAAACATCCAGCCCCTTAGTTCAGTTGCTGTTATATCCTTTCCACTCTCCTCCAATCCTACGTAACATCCCTGTGGTTAATTATCTGACGTGATTATCATCACCTTCATTTCTTGTCCTAGCATTACTCTTGCAATCTTGTTTTCAGCAGCTCCTATTCTTCTTGTTTTCCACTCATTTTCTGTGACACATGTCTAGTTGTCATCATTTCCTGTGTTTTCTATTGTGTTGTGAACAAGAGCAGCCTTGGTCGCAGTCTTGTAAGATGAACCTGGATTTGTTGGGGGAAAACCCAGCTTAGCAAGAAGTACCAGTGAGGTGTTTAAGACATGGAGATGAATGCCAACTCTGTGGTTTGGGAACACAGTTGCTATGAAAAGAATGCTTTTTTAATCTGTACCCTTATTGTTTTTAGTCCAATTAGCTGGGTGACTTTGGATTCAAACCCTAAATTTTAATTTCATTTTCTGTCTAAGGATATCAGAGTTCAGTCATGTGTCAATTAACAACAGGGATACTTTCTGAGAAATGCATTGTTAGGGGATTTTGTTGTGTGAACATCACAGAGTGTACTTATATGAACCTAGTTCATAATAGCCTACTCCTAGGCTATAAATATTAATATGTACAGCATGTTACTGTTCTGAATACAGTGGGCAATTGTAACATGATAGTATTTGCGTACATAAACTCTCTAAACATAGAAAAGCTACAGCAAAAATACAGTGTAAAAGCTAAAAAATGGTGAAGACTTTTCTTCACTACTGGCTTCCCCTGTGGCTTTTGGCAGCTGTATAGGGCAGCTCCATTATAATCTTATGGGACTGCCCCTGTCCAGGTCCATCCATTTGACCAAAATGTTATGCAGTGCACGTTTGTAATGGATTGAGAAATTCCCTTTCAACTCTAAGGTTAGAGCATTGTGTGACTTTTTTTCTTTTTGTTGAAAGAAGGTAAGGAAACCTTGTATGTGTTACAATGTTTTAGAGTTTGACATGAACTTTTACTTAACAATTGGGACTTCCATGGTTCTGTGCTTAGTGACTAGAACTTGAGATCTTGATTTGAGAGTCAGTTCCTCTGTCCTTAGGTAAGACAGTTATCTCTGTCACTTTGTTTCTCATCTGTTTCTCATCTTTGAGATGAGTAGACTCAGAATTGTCTGAGCCTGCTTACAGCCCCTTCCAGAAGTTCTTTCTGTCTCTCAGGTATGGTGACTACCCAAAGCTCCCTGACCGCTCACAGCACGAGAGGGATCCATGGTATGACTGGGACCACCCAGACCTGAGGTTGAACTGGGGTGAACCGGTGAGAGAACCATATCCCATTTGATCTTCCTTCCTTCTCCCTTGTCTTCTTGGGGATTCTTTCTTTAGCTCAAACAACATCTCTGTCCAAGAAACACTAAACTTTTCTGTGAAAGGAAACAAGGTCCAGGGATCTGAGATTGGAGGTTCCATGTGTGACACATGGAATGGGACTTCTGGGAATAACCAAAGTTCTGTACTGTGAGAGTTGTGCACTCCCATGACTGAGCTGTCCCTGGCCAGCAGAACATAGACAGAAGCCAGCATCTAGTCCTATGTATGGGTGTATCTAGACCTGGCTCTCAGAATATTGCTCCAGGGCAGTAGAATGCTTCTGTCAAGCCTTGTATCAGGCTCTGATCACTCTGGACTGCCTGCATTTTTCAGGAAGAATAGTATGTGACAGTTATTTGTCTTTCTGCCTCAGATGCACTGGGACCTAGACATGTATATCAGGAACCGTGTGGACACGTCCCCCACACCTGTTTCTTGGAATGTCATGTGTAAGCAGCTATTCGGCTTTGTGGCCTTCATGATATTCATGTTCTGGGTTGGGGAGAAGTACCCCTCCTACCAGCCTGTGGTGAGTATCTGAGAAGTGCTCTCTTAGGCACATTTGCTTAGCTCCGTTTCCTGAGGGAATGAAGTCTCTGGAGTAGGGATTCAGTCAATACCAAGCTTGGCTTCCTGGAGTCTTAGGAGATAGGAAGAAAGGAGGGGCTTACTCATTGGCCTGGCACAAGTACCAGAGCCCTGCTCTACCCTTACTTCTGGGACCCATCTGAGTGAGAAGGTACACTTTCGGACTTGGTGAGGAATGAGAATGTGGAAGCCAGCTAGTCTACAGAGTTGCCATTTGGGGATTTTACTTACCAATGATATTGCAGCAAGTGATTTTCAAGGTAGTCAGGGAATCTTGAGCTGAAACTTTATCCTTTCTTAGACATGTGAAGGGCACTTCACATGTGGTATACTGGAAGCAATTAAGTGTTTATTAAAAGAACAGACAGTTATTCATTCATTTATTTATTTAGAGACAGGATCCAGCTCTGTCATCCAGGCTGGAGTGAAGTGGTCTGATAATAGTTCAGACAGTTATATTTTGGAGAATGTAAAGGACATAGAAAATATATTCTTTAACTTAAGGAAGTTTAGTTAAGAAAGTTTAGATAAGTGACATGATGAGCAAGATTTGAACAGATATATGGAAGTTTGGCACAGTTTGGGTTTATATATATGTATAGTGAAAGTATGTGCTAAGTGGTATGAGCTGCTCTCAAGGAGAAGGGTTACCTAGATGCTAAAATAATAGGATTCGGGTGGTAGGGAGAAGTTAGAGAAAACATTTGGGGCAAGGGAAAACAATAAAAGAGGGAAAAGGAGTTGTGAGTTAGCTGGAATGGGATAGGTATATAAAACAGTTTCTATATAACCAGCTGCACTGGTTTCTTGGTAAGCTGCTAAACATTCATATTCCCAGGCTCCACTTCTTGGAAATCGTAATTCAGTAGCATCACAGTAGGGTTCTAGAATCAGTATTTTTAACAAGCTCCCAGGTAAATTCTGATGTACATAAAGATTTGGAAATCACTGTATTAAAAAATACTGTGAGGTGAGTTGATCAGTTTAGGTCAGGCAGCTTTTATTGCATTGCTAAGGGATTTGGATTTGGTGGTGTAGTAATGCACTAAGTTAACAAATATTTATGGAGCCCCTACTACATACCAAGTGCAGACCATGCTAGGGGTTGGGGATACAATGATGACTTGGTCTGCCTCTAGGTCGAAGGGAGCCATTTTGGGTTTTTGAACAGAAGAGTGTCATAATGAAGGCTGGGTTCTTAGGAAGATTAATCTGGAAGTAGTCTACAGAAAGGATTGGAAGGAGAGGGACTGAAGCAGGGAGGCTGCTGTGTTTGCAGTTGGCTGCCCAGTGCTACCTCTGCAGAGATAATCAATGTCCTGAAGGTAGCTGGTATGTCTGTGTGCACTGACACGAGCCTTCCTACCAAGCCCCAGGGGCTCCATGCTGGAGAGTGCACGTGGGGCTGGGGTGAGCACTAACTTCACTTCAGGAGAGCAAGAAACACAGTATGGCTCTTCCATTTTTCAGTTCTGTAAGCACATCTCCCTTTCTCCTCCCCTTGAGCTGTGTTCTCTGACAGCTGTTTGTTGGTAAAGCCAGCAGCCTCTAATGCACATCCCAGCCGTGTCTCCTCTGTGCTTTCCCCCACCACTGCTCCTGCACGCCTCATTTGCTAGGCCACTTTAGTGGTGGAACCATTAGAGGCTGAGTGACTTAAAGGAGATTGAGTCTGTCTCAACCCGAGAGAGTGGGATGGATGGATGCATCATCTCATTTAGAAAGGCTTGCCTCCAACTCTCTTTCTCTCTCTCTCTCTTCCTCTTTCCACCTCCTCCCTCCCCTTCTCTCTCTCTCTCCTCCCCTCTCTCTCCCCCTCCCCCTTTTTCCTCCCTCCTTTCTTTTCCCCTTTCCCTCTCTCACTCATGGTGTAGGCACCAGTTCTCTTACAATTTAGGCTTTCTCTCTGCCCTAGGCTGAGCCGGGAAGAGTGCTGTTCCTGAGATTCTAGCCCAGCTGGGTCTGACCAGAGGCTACTTCATACCCATTTACCGTGCATGATTGTTAACTCAGAGTGGAGTGTAGCCAGGTATTGGCTGGATGTATGTTGTTCTTGCTGACCTGTGTTTTTTCCTTAGGGGCCAAAGCAGTACCCTTATAATGATTTGTACCTGGAACGAGGCGGCGATCCTACCAAAGAACCTGAGCCGGTGGTTCACTATGAGATCTGAGGAGGCTTCATGGGCTTTTATGCCCTCTAACTAGGACTCCCTCATTCCTAGAAATTTAACCTTAATGAAATCCCTAATAAAACTTAGTGCTATGGTATCTTTGCCTCCTTTCAACAGGAAAAATCACTGCTGTGAAGAATCTCATCCTTTTCCTTTTGTTTTTCCCCTGCCTTCTATCTTCGCTCTTCCTTGTTTTCCTCTTCTGAAATTGGAAGGATCGGAGGGTGGGTGGGGTGGGGTAGGGGGTTAAGTGCAGATGTTAATTTGTTAATTCACTGGGCCTGTGAAGGTAGTTGAGGGTTCCAGTTGCACAGCAAGTGATAGGGGTAGTTCCTTTTCCCATTTACTGGGTCAAGGAAGAAGGAAGATACTTTCCTAACTTCCCAAGTTGGAACAAGATTTGTTAATATTTCCCATTAAAAAAAACCTTTTTAATAATAGTGGTTAGTTTAAAAAAATTGTACTGTGGCATGTTTCAAGTACATTACAGGCTCAATAGGTGTTTTGGGCCTGTCTGCCTAAGGCTTTGACTGCCTCTGATCTTATTTCTAAGAATATTTCTTATTCCAAAGAAACTTCTGAATCATAGCTTCTTAATAAGTTGACATACCTGTATTTATGAATTAGAGGACAGTTCAGTGAGTTACTACCGAACCTATTATTATAATAGCTTTCATTACCTTAATAACTCAGCCATGTTCCTATAATAGCCTTAGAAGAGGAAAACCATGTTTTTGAAAGTCTATCTCAATGCATCTGTTTTTAAGTGAGCCAACTCATGTGTTTTGTGTCCCTTTGGAGACATTTTCTTAAATTATAGTAATACTGCCTGAAAACCTGTCCCATAAAAAGAGCAGACATTTAATGTGACCTATAGAAGTAAGTTCATTCACATTAGCTATGGGGTATTTTAGTGGTTGTCCACACAGTGAAAGAAAGAGACCTTTTTTATCTATCTTCATTCTCTGTCCTCTATAGCATTTGACAATCATTTTACAAACATCTGTGGGACAAATATATATATATATATATTTATTTATTTTTTGAGACAGTCTCACTCTTGCCCTGGCTAGAGTGCCGTGGCATCAGCCTAGCTCACAGCAACCTCAAACTCCTGGGCTCAAGGGATCCTCCTGCCTCAGCCACCCAAGTAGCTGGGACTACAGGCACGCACCACCACGCCTGGCTAATTTTTTCTATTTTTAGTAGAGACAGGGTCTTCCTCTTGCTCAGGTTGGTCTTGAACTCCTGACCTCAAGTGATCCTCCTGACTCGGCCTCCCAGAGTGTTAGGGTTACAGGCGTGAGCCACAGCGCCTGGCCTATGGGACTAATATATATTAGACACTCATAGGCCCTGGGAATATAAAACTGAGCAAGACAAAATAACTGCCTTCAAGTAGTTAACCTAGGAGGCTGACAGTTACAAAACAAGGTGAAAAGAATTCTTAAGAGATGTGTGAGTTGAGAAAATAATGCATTTTCTATTTTGTTTAATCATGTCCTACTTGAAACTGTGACCTTATGTCTCTGGTTCAGATTTATTTCTTCTGGAATACTCTATCAGTGACACTTGTACCTTATTCCTTAATCCTAGGCGTTGCCTAAGGTTTAGTTTTCAACCCCGTTTACTTTTCCTCAGGTCTCATTCACTGTTGTGGTGCTAAGAAGTTCAAGAAATGCTTGAGTGGTTAGTAGGTAGAAAGAGTGGGCCAGGCACAGATAATGTCCTAAGTAGTTTTCTGTCTGACTTCAAAACTCCTAAGTCCAGGCCCGGCGCGGTGGCTCACGCCTGTAATCCTAGCTCTCTGGGAGGCCGAGGCGGGCGGATTGTTTGAGCTCAGGAGTTCGAAACCAGCCTGAGCAAGAGCGAGACCCCGTCTCTACTAAAAATAGAAAGAAATTAATTGGACAACTAAAAATACATAGAAAAAATGAGCCGGGCATGGTGGCACATGCCTGTAGTCCCAGCTACTCGGGAGGCTGAAGCAGAAGGATCGCTTGAGCCCAGGAGTTTGAGGTTGCTGTGAGCTAGGATGACGCCACAGCACTCTAGCCCGGGCAACACAGTGAGACTCTGTCTCAAAAAAAAAAAAAAAAACAAAAAACTCCTAAGTCCACATGAAAAGGAACTCTAGAGTTGTGATGCAATGAGTTGGGCCCCGTCATGATAACTGGCTCTCCATCTTTGGAGGTATATCAAGAATACACCAGAATTCGTGCATTAAGTGGAAGGTTTTTTTTTTTTTTGCTACCTGGATTGTTCTATTAGTCTCCTAATTTGAGTCCCTGTCTCCAGCTCTGCTCCAAGGGGTTCCATATTGCTAGACTCAAAATACAATCTTTATCTTATTGCATTCTTCCCTGTAATTTTCACAACTCTCAATTATCTGCAGAATTGAATCTACACTCTACAATCTGCATCCAGACCCCGCTACCACCCCCACAACCACTGTTTCATTCACAGTATGGAAAACGCCAGGACGCCCATTAGCCGGTTTGGGCCCTTTCTCCTCCTTTGCTGGAATATCACCTGTCTCATGTTCCTGAAATCTTCCAAGAAGCCCCTCGTCCCCAGTAGTCTGGTCCTCCCCACACCTATAACCCTTAATTCGACCAACGGTTTCTGAGTACTTGTTGCTGGGCTGCAGCGCATCACTCAGCGTCATTTATTTACAGCCTCGAGTGCTTTTTACCTTTTCAACTAAATGGATTCCACTGAGAGCTCCTGGGGCTAGGGCGGGTCTTCTCCCGCTTCAATAAATAGATAATGAATTGAATTAGTATTTTCCCTTTGCAGAGGCTGCCCCCAAACCATGCTCAAGTTGAATAGATTAGAACCTACTAGTCGGGATCTGACCCACTGCGCTGGGACTGCGCAATGACAGGGCAGGTGAGGGAGCCTGAAGTAAAAGCAATAATCCTATTGGAAGCGTTCTCTGTGGGTCTGTCCGGGTCCCTGGCTTCGCGCTCCCCGAAAAGTGTGGGTGGCGGTGCCCTGCTGGGCCAGGAGTACTTTTGGCCCTCCGCAGCTGCCGTCCGCAGCGCTCGGCTGCGCACAAAAGCCCTTTGACAGGCCGGCTCCTGACGCCGCCCCTGACCCCTGACCTGGGCCTTCAGAACAGGTTCGTATTCCCCCGCGGGTCTGGGGCCCCTGAGGCCAGAGACTGTGCTGGGGACCCGGAGCGCTGCTGCGTCCTCGAGAGGGCGCCGAAGGGAGCTCGCTCGCTCCGGAGACCCCGGCCCGCCTGCCCTCCGCCCCCCGCGGGTCCAGTCAGTTCTCCCGGCTCCGGCCAGGGCGCCTGTCAGGGCCCTTCACTACGCCCGCCCTTGGACTGGACCCAGCTCTACTCTCCCTGTGCGCCGGAGTCCTCCTGCCCGACGAGGGTCTCTCTTCAGCGCGGCCCTCGCGGCTGCCCATACGCCCTGGGCGCTGACCTGGACCGAAGCCCGCAGAGTCGCTACATTTTGGCTTAGTGGGAAGGCCTGACATTACCGACCTTGGCGCGCTGCGCTTTGGCGATGGCGGGAGATAACCTGTGCTGACCGTCCTCCCTAGGGACCCGACTGCCAAGGAGAGCTGGCGCCTTCTTTCACGGCAGGAGTCTGTTCTGCTCTTGGTTGAATGGTCGTAGCTCTCCTCTCTCCCCTCACGCCTCCTCCCCCATGACAAATCTGACCCCAGCAGGGTCCCTTTTTCTGAACAGATGCCGCTGAACAAAGTGAATTAAGGACCCATTTTCCCAATTCCTAGACTGTCAGCGACTTAAACATTTTATGGAGTTTAGTTTAGACCAGCATAATGGTTAAAAGTTTGGGCTTTTGAGGGTGATAGAGGTTCACATCCCGGCCTAGCCAGTTGTCTTCTCTATAAAATGGGGATAATAATAGTACTTACCTTAGAAGCTTTGAGAGAGTTAAATGAGATATGCACATCAAATGCATAGTGGCTAATCGCTGCTTCTACTTTTGTTATCAGATCTTTCCCCAGAAACCTGAAAATGGCTGTGACCAGCAGGTGGCACTGGTGACTGTACAGTGTGCAGCTGGTCAGAGGATACCTGATAAAGCCACAAGTGTTTAGAGGTCCCCTGGAAATCTTGGCTTAATTGGCAACCTAAAACTTTCCTCAAGCTCGAAAGTACATTAGAAATTACTGTTACTGGCTGTTGAACTCCTCGATTCTTTTTTT
>NW_012153396.1:2012263-2013378 GCF_000956105.1 Propithecus coquereli | reverse complement strand
AACCTTTCTGCTAGCCTGTTGGGATGGGACCTTGAATATGCATTAGAATTAGATTGGAAACCACAGAGTTGAAATGGATATCTGCATCCTTTCAACAAATAATTTATCAAGCATTTACTATGTGCCAGATACTGGTCTGGGCACTAGTTATAACATGGTGAACAGAGCAGACACAGTGCCAGCTCTCATGGAGCTTACATATTAGTGGAAGAGACCAACAGTGTAAATGTAAATAAATAAATATAAATTGCTAGGAAGAAAAAAATTGAGGCTGTTTTTGATTGGGTGGTATACCTCTTTGAGGAGGTAAGAAGCTGAGCCCAGAAAGATATGATAAGGAGACAGTGATGCTGAAAGTAAAGGGAAGAGAATTCAAAGTATAGGGAACAGCATTTGCAAAGGCTCTAAGGTAGGAAAAAGTCAGGAAATGAACAAAGGCTGATGTGGCTGGAGCACAATGAATAAGGGGAAAAGTGGCAAAAGATGAAGTTGAAGTGGTAGGCTGGTGCCTTTGAACAGAGCTCAAAGGAGCTTGAATTTTATTGTGCGTGTGATAGAAATCATTAAAAGATATTAAGCATGGAATGCCAAAATCCTATTTTTTATTTTAGAAGTTCACCCATGCTGCTGTGTAGAGAATGAATTGAGTAATGACATGAGTACCAAGAGGACAACCAGTTGGGACACTATTATGATAATTCAGGTGAGAGATGCCGTTATCTTCAAAAAGACTGGTGGCAGTGAAGATGGAGAAAAGTAGACAGATTAAGATATGTTTTGGAGGTAAAATCAGAAAGACTAAGTGATGGATTAGAGGGGAAGGAGGGATCAGAGGGATATTCATGTTTCTGGGTTGAGCAGTAGTTGGATAGTGGTACCATTTACCAAGATGAAGAAAATCAGAGGAAGAATAAGATTTTCAGGTAAGAGATACTTGAATAGAGAACTTGATTTTAGACAGACTGTTTGGGTATCTTTGCTATATATCCAATTTGAAATACTCATTAGCAATTGCACATAAGAACTTGAAGCTCAAAGGAGAGATTTGTGTTGGTGATACAGCCATATGCTCTTGACTTTCACATTGCACATGAGAACTTGAAGCTCAAAGGAGA
>NW_012153396.1:1987751-2011828 GCF_000956105.1 Propithecus coquereli | reverse complement strand
GCTATTTTTTCTATTTTTAGTAGAGACGGAGTCTTACTCTTATTCAGACTGGTCTCGGACTCCTGAGCTCAAGTGATCCTCCTGCCTCGGCCTCCCAGAGTACTAGGATTACACCCTTGAGCCACTGAACTCCTTGGTTCTTAATCTTCTTGCAATCAGAGAATGAAAGCAAGAGGTGATTTTGAAACAGCAAGCAGCAAAGTTTATTAAAGCGAAAGCTCACTCTTAAAGGGGTTAAGAGTGGGCACACATCCGAGCAGACTGTGGCACTGGGGTTTCTTTGGGTCTCTAATCAGCAAGCGATAGCACATGTCCCAGTGGACAGTGGCACCTGGGGTCTTTGGGTTTCTAATCAACAAATAATAGTATACTCCAAAAGGGGGAGTGGGCACACATCCCAGCAAACAGTGACACTGGGGTCTCTTTGTCATCCCTTTTTCTCTTGTCTGGCCTCTCCTCCTTCATGATGTCTCTTCTTTTTTTCTTGACCAATGTGGATGTTGTCTCCTTCCAGCTGTCGGGCAGGGGGAGTTTTTCACCTTATATGGTTAGACCAGATGTGTTGTGGTGTCCAAAGCCAATGGGGGGGTGACTGTAATGTATAATGTGCCCTGTGTTGTTTTTGTTATGTTTCTTGTGATAGTTGTAGCTACCCTTGTTATGGTTACAGTATATTCTCTTACTCCATATACCATTTGTTTACATTGCTAGCTTTTGTATTTTCTCTGCTTATGTCCCACTTTTCTTATATTAACATTCTGTGACACTTCCAGCTACCCTTATCTTGCAGTGTGTGTTTTACTCAGTATCCTGTTTGTTTACATGACCTGTTCTGTACTTCCTCTGCTCATATCTCACTAACAATACTACCTCCCATTTTTGTAGGTGAGACTGATCTGACTATGGCTTGCTCAGGCAGGTCAGCATGAGTCCTAAGTTTCTTCCCTCAGGTTCAGTGTAATGTAAAAAAAAAAAACAACCTTTCTGCTAGCCTGTTGGGATGGGACCTTGAATATGCATTAGAATTAGATTGGAAACCACAGAGTTGAAATGGATATCTGCATCCTTTCAACAAATAATTTATCAAGCATTTACTATGTGCCAGATACTGGTCTGGGCACTAGTTATAACATGGTGAACAGAGCAGACACAGTGCCAGCTCTCATGGAGCTTACATATTAGTGGAAGAGACCAACAGTGTAAATGTAAATAAATAAATATAAATTGCTAGGAAGAAAAAAATTGAGGCTGTTTTTGATTGGGTGGTATACCTCTTTGAGGAGGTAAGAAGCTGAGCCCAGAAAGATATGATAAGGAGACAGTGATGCTGAAAGTAAAGGGAAGAGAATTCAAAGTATAGGGAACAGCATTTGCAAAGGCTCTAAGGTAGGAAAAAGTCAGGAAATGAACAAAGGCTGATGTGGCTGGAGCACAATGAATAAGGGGAAAAGTGGCAAAAGATGAAGTTGAAGTGGTAGGCTGGTGCCTTTGAACAGAGCTCAAAGGAGCTTGAATTTTATTGTGTGTGTGATAGAAATCATTAAAAGATATTAAGCATGGAATGCCAAAATCCTATTTTTTATTTTAGAAGTTCACCCATGCTGCTGTGTAGAGAATGAATTGAGTAATGACATGAGTACCAAGAGGACAACCAGTTGGGACACTATTATGATAATTCAGGTGAGAGATGCCGTTATCTTCAAAAAGACTGGTGGCAGTGAAGATGGAGAAAAGTAGACAGATTAAGATATGTTTTGGAGGTAAAATCAGAAAGACTAAGTGATGGATTAGAGGGGAAGGAGGGATCAGAGGGATATTCATGTTTCTGGGTTGAGCAGTAGTTGGATAGTGGTACCATTTACCAAGATGAAGAAAATCAGAGGAAGAATAAGATTTTCAGGTAAGAGATACTTGAATAGAGAACTTGATTTTAGACAGACTGTTTGGGTATCTTTGCTATATATCCAATTTGAAATACTCATTAGCAATTGCACATAAGAACTTGAAGCTCAAAGGAGAGATTTGTGTTGGTGATACAGCCATATGCTCTTGACTTTCACATTGCACATGAGAACTTGAAGCTCAAAGGAGAGATTTGTGTTGGTGATACACATTTGAAAGTCATCAGCATACGGGTGATATTTAAAGCGAAGAAATGGACAAAAATCACCGAGAGATTATCTGACTTGATGGTTATCACCATTGAGCCTGTGGCAACCAGTGTGGTTGAATATCTTTTGGGGTTTAAAGCATTAGATTTCAATAATTCGGTAAATGAACTGTCCTTAGATCTGCAGATGGTCATGTATTTGTCACCCTATGTTGCCCTGAAATGCCCCATCTCATGGTGGAGAAAGAGAAACAAGATCTCGTGTCCACAGATGCTCCCTGGATCAGGCTATTACACTTGCTGGTTTCTATTTTCGGTGGGCTGAGGGCTATGCCAGTTTTCTGCCACCCACAGGACAGACCATGAAGCTGAAGGAACTTGAGCGGCCAGCTGTCCAAGCATGGAGCCCAGCCAGCCAGTACCCTGTGTATCTGGCCACAGGTATGGTGATACTGTGGATTAGGATTCATTAGAAGTATATAGGCTGAGGGGAAATTTAGTATCTAGAATTCTTTACTGAACATCAGAAAAAGCTTTCAGATCATGGAAAGGTGGGGATGGCTTACAGCATAAACAAGGGGATATTAGATGTTTTGGGGTAGTTAAGGGTAGCCTTGGACTCTGGCTCAAGTCTAGGCACCTCATGCTTTCTTGCTTTCTTTGGAGTTACCCTTAGAGAAAGGGTATACCCAGTCCTCTCCTGTTCCTCCTTCTCTCTACTCCTTAACCCTTTTATACCATAAATCCATGCATATATTGGTGTTCATATGCTGCCTCTTCTTGACTTTTCTTGTGCCTAGGAACATCTGCCCAGCAGCTAGATGCCTCCTTTAGCACAAATGGTACATTGGAAATCTTTGAGGTTGATTTCAGGGACCCTTCTTTGGACTTGAAATGCAAAGGAGTCCTGTCTGCCTCGAGCAGGTACTATGTCTGAACTATTGATGGGTATGCAGGGCAGATCCTAATGAGGAATCCTGGGAGTAGTGTGTGCTTCTCAGGGCTCATGAGGAGACAAGTGAGGGGAGAAGGAGCTTTGCCAAGTTGGAGAGAAGTTAACTCTGGGCTTATTTTGCAAAAAGATTTTGAAAACAACCATGCCCAGCTTTCTGGTCAGCAGCAGCAACAGCAGCAGTTCAGGCAGAATGCATGTGATAGAAGATAACCTCACACAAGCCTGGACCCGCATGTACCTGATCTCTTTTTGAACCCGGAGATATTGGCTCCTTTCTCCCTTGGCTTTTGTGAAAATAACAACCTTACACAATATCACCCTCTTCTGTCAACAGAGAAGAGAACGAATGATCGTCTCCTCATTGCTATTAGGTACTGATTGGTTCTCATGGATTTCATGGCTCTGGCAATCTTACAGGGCTATGTACCGTCATTCATTGAGCACATATATTCATGCCAGACATTGTGCTATAGGCTCTGTATGTTTTATTTATTCCTCAAATTAAGCCTAAGCATTAAGTATCATTATTTCCATTTTACATAGGAAGGAACTAAAACTCTGAGAAGCTAGGATTTAAGTCTAGGCCTATCTGAGTCTAAAACCTACCTTCTTCTTCCATTATTCTACTGTTCTTTTAAAGGTTTTGTAAAAGTGGGGCTTACAGTCTGAAGCAATGGTCTCCAAATTTTTATACCATCAGAAAAAATGTGAATATTCTTTATATGTAAGTTATATATTCAATATAAATAATACACATGTATTGCTATACTATTAATAAGGTACTATTTCTATCATTTTTAGATTAAAATATAAATACTTTTCTTATAGCCCAGTGAATTATCTTGCCCACCCTACTTTAGAGATTACTGGTCTAGAAGGCAACTTTCCCTCTAATGATTGATGAACTCCTTGTGCATTTCTTCATCCCTCCAAGAGATTAGTTAAAATATTTAGGCAGAAGTACACTCTTCTTTTTTTTTCACAGATTAACCTAATAATGAAAGGTTAGTTATTGTTTGCCTTTTCTTGAGCCCCTATATCACTTTACAACAGCATCCCTTATTTGCAATTTTTTACATCTCTTTGTATTTCCAATACCTGTACCCTTTGAAGAGGAGGCACTTGGGGATTTACCAATAATGATGAGATATTCTTAACCCCTGAGAAAGCCTTTCAGAAAGGGACCCTGAAAAGGGTGAGCTAATTCAAGAATGTTTATACTCCTGGAGATAGGAAAGGGGGCAGTGAGCAAGGGCTCTTATCCTCAATGAGCCAAGCTACAGCTTTAGCACAGTAGTGGCTCCTTAGGGCTAAGGGTTTATTCCTAAGAAAGAGGCAATATAATTGTTTAAGAAACCTTGAGAAGGGAGAGGTGGGGAAAGGAATAAACCAACCTGATGGGTACTATGATCACTATTTGGGTGGACAAGCACACCTATAGCCAAGACTCAGGCATTACAAAAACCTAAAACATTCATACCCCCTTAATATTTTGAAATAATAAAAAAAGAAGTCTCAAAACTGAATTCTAAGATTCATGTGGGCAGGGATTTTATCTGTTTCATTCACTGCTCTATCTCCATCACCTGGAACAGTGCCTGGCATTATGTTTAATAAATATTTGTTGAATGAATGAGTGATATTAGAAACTTGTGGATTACCAAACTGAACATTCATATCCAACACTTCAGTTAGTTATAGTTAGTCTTCAGTTAGTCTTAGTGCCTTAAGAGCTTTTCAAGGGTTAGTTTGAATTTGGGAGTCATGAACTTTACCTCATACTCTTGCTCCACTCTGCAGGGATTTGGGGCCAGTAATCAAAATAAATATTTAATAGTACAGTTAACACTATTGATAGTATTTCATCTCTTTTCCCACCTCTATAACTATGTTTGAAGACTGAGTCTCATTCCCAAAGACCTCAATCCCAAAGGGATTACCTTTGACACAGTAGTGTTGGGGGCTTTCTGAAGAAATTATCTCAGACATCCCAGTGTCTCAGACACTTCTTTCTGTTCCAGTCTGGGTTATGTCACCCACTCAAAAGTCAGTATCATAAACTATTGACCAAGATGATCAGGGTAGATAGAAGACTACTCATTCTTTGTTTTATGCTTTCCTCTTTCCTTTCTTTTCTATGTTATCTTCTGCATGATGTAGTGGAAAGCCCAGTTTTGTTGGGCTGTAGCCTTGACTATAATACCAATAAAGCTGTGTGACTTTGGGCAAGTTAAGTCACTTATCTTAGGTTTCCTCATTTATGTATAAAGAAGAGGTTATACAAGATGACTTTGAAGAACCTGCTGAGACCCAAATTCAGGTGCTATGTTCAGTCTCTTCTTCCCTTTTATTTCCTTCCCTTTTTCTTTTTTTTAAACCTCTTCCCGTGTCTCTTCATTATCAACTAAACATATGCCTTTTAAAATCTTCCCCCTTCCTCTGCCTTCCCTTTTCACCAAACCCATGCCTCAGCCAAATTTGAATCCTGAAGATACCCTCATCCTCAATCCACGATGCATCAGAGAAATATCTGGAAATATTGGACTGAAAGAGAAACATTCTGAAACACTGGTATGGTTATAGGACTGAAAGAGAAATGTTCTGAAACACTGGTTTGGTTATAGATAAGGGACAGCCTCAAGCTATAAATAGACAGAAGAGAGTGCATGGATAAATGCCTCTCTATGTAATCAAAATCAATATGAATTAGCATGTGCACTGAAGCAAACAATGTTTGGTTTGTTAGATGAATTTCACTCAAGAAGAAAGGTTTCTGGGAGAATAATACATTGTGTCATTGACTGAGGACATAGCTGCTGTGGCCGAACGAGGTGAAAAGCCAATGTGTGATCTCCTGTACTTCACCCTCTGTCTACACTGAGGTTCTAGATCTCTGAGTGGCCTCCATAATCTCTACAAGACGCATCCTCTAGTAACCTGGAGAAAGTCAGGGATCTATCTTCTATCATTCTACCTTTATCTAAATTTTAGCTATTTGAAGAGCACTGTGCTCTGTCTTTGGGTACCTTTGTAAGGGAGAACACTAAGCAGAAAAAAATCATTTTGTGTACTTATTTTCCCTATTCTCAAGATTTGCCTTTTTTTTTTAGAGGCTTCAAGATCATAGATAGAACATGGGCTTTGTTGTTGGATAGACCTGGGTTCAAATCCCAACTTTGCCACTTACTGCCCTCTTGGGCACTTTGTTCAACTTCTCTGACCCTGTTTTCTCCACTATAAATTCAGGATTCATAGTAGATACATAGTAGTTTGGTGTACAGTGGGCATTCAGAAAGTAGCTTGCCTCTCAAACAGCCATTGCTCCATTCATTCTCCAGCTTGGAGTACTGCCTTTACCACTCTGTTTGCCTTTTAAGGACACTTGGATTTCCCAAGCTATTTTGGCCTGGATGTGGACAAAGTCTTTTTCACTTCAGTTCACTAATATAAGGTCAGGATTTTTCAAAAGGAGCTGTACTAAGCAAGTGAAAGCAAAATCCAAAACAAAGACATGAATAAATCATGGAAGAATTTATACAGCATATGTGTTTAATTGTAAGGTGAAGTTTGGTCTCAGATGAGCTTAACTGCTGCAGCATCCTTATGTCACAGGCCTCGGTTTATTCTTTTCAGCCTGGTCTCTTTCATTTTGCCAGAAGCATAGCGATGAGCTGGTTGTTATGGCCGGTTCTATCTTTATGAAATTCAGCTTCTTCCTCTATTGGTCTAAGCTGATGTGCAATCTCATGAATCTAGTAGAGTGGTTTTAAGCCCTTGCTGCTTGTTAGAATCACTGGGGGGCTCTTCCTAAAAAATGTAAATTCTGAGGGCTTGTCTCTGGAAATTCTGCTTCACTAGGTCTGGTGGGAATCAAAGAACCTATATATTTAGGTACCACCCATCATTCTGTGATGCCATATAGTCTCCATCGTTGCCAGCCATTATCCTGGGAACCTCTTTAGCAGAGAATTCCAGCTATATTCTCATGTTTTAAATGTTCCCACCTTCCTACAGAACTCTTCATCATATACCTTCTCCTTAAACTTCTCAGTTCCTATTTTCAGGCTAAAGGCCACCTTTTTTGTTATCTAACTTTTTATTTTTTATTCAAACTTACAGGAAAGTTGCAGAAGAGTACAATGAACAATCATATGACCTTCAGTTAGAGTTATTAGTTAACATTTTGTCGTATTTCTTCCCTTTTCTCCCCATTCTTCTACTCCCTTTCCCGTTCCACCTTACACACACACACACACACACACACACACACACACACACACAGAGCTATCTCTTGTTCTCTGTCCATTTGCAGAGTAGAGATGATTGACACTCCTTGAGCCCAACTTTAGACTGAATGATCAAATCTCCATTCTTGCTTAGCTTGACCTAGATGCTCCCACTCTCTCAGGTGTTCTCCATATCACAACCTATTCAGGTGCCAGCTTCACCCTCACTAGTGAGATGGTTAACAACAGAAATGTGCTTTCTACATGCAAACAGAAAATCACTCTGTCACACCCTGTGTGCTGCATTTCAGCCACTCTAAAGTAACTGCCCTCTTCTTCAACCCTTTAGTGACTCCCCCTTGAGGTCTCAGGAACCTTTTGCTCTGATCTGTATTCTCTCAGCTTATTGGGATCACTGCATCCTCTCCATTCCCATGTGAGTTTTCTCACTGGCCATACCCTCCTTTGGTTCCTGTGTGACCTGCTATGGGCTCCTGTAGCTATTCTGTTGACATGCCCTCTGTCCCCACTGAGCTCCAGTCCCTGGATGACATAGCAGCCTCCTGAGCCAGTATGGAAAGCATTCTTCTGCCATGTTAAGATCAGTGCAACCTTAGAAAACACCCTTTCTGACAGTAGCCTCATAGCTAGCATTGTGTCAGCTCTGCTGTTTTGCTTCAGATGCTGACCTGGTCTGAACTAGTGCTCTGCTCTTTGCTTCTAACAGGCTGGCTGTGCTCCAATGATTGGCCAGTTTCCTTCCCTATCACCCCACTCAATTTCTTTGCTCACTGTTCACAGGGTGTGGGAATATTCCATTGCTAACTGATCTGGTAACATCATTTGGTATGAAATCCAGCTTCTCTAAAGGGCTGTGGAAATGTCCTTGGCTAATAGCTATGAAATGGGAGACAGATCACCTGTAAAGTTTCAGGGATTTCACATGCCTTCCCTAGAGGCTTTGCAGAGGACCCAGACTTGTCTTCAGGGGATCCAGAGTCCATCTTTTTCTTCTGTGCAAGACAATGGCAATATCTTGTTAGAAGCATCCTCAGAAAGCCAGAAAAGTTTCCCAAATGGGGCATTTATCCTTTCGTGTCTCTAGGGCTGGCCTATTGCAGCCATGTGGCAGCTCCAATGGGCCATTCACCTGGGAGAGGCATGGGGTAGGGAGGTCCTTGAGTTTTTTCTCACTTCCAGTTTGAGAGTGAAGAGAGGACAGCAATTGTTGGTCCAGGAAGTCTGCTTCTAATCAGTTACAGAAAAGTTTGGATTTTCCTCTCACTAAGAGGCAGTATTTTATGAGCTCTGGAATAATATGGGCCTGACTTTGAACCTTTGACTCTGCCACTTCCTAGCTATAAAATAGAGATAAAATTACTAGCTCTGTACAGAAGTCTTATGACTTCATTGTGCCTCAGTTTCCTCAAATAAAAATGGAGAAAAGAGTAATATCTCATAGAGTTGTTAAGTATTAAATCAGCTAATACATGTTAAACACTTAAAACAGTGTCTGGTACATAGCGAGTATTCAGTAAGTGTAAGTTGTTATTACCTATTTAAGTTGTGAGGATTAAGTGAAGTAATCTATTTGAAGTATTTATCATAGGGCCTATATAACCCTAATGTTAACTTAAAAAAAATATGTATATATATATATACACCTCCACATAACTCAGAGGCTGTAACTTCCTTGCTTCTACTGTAACATAGATAAAACAATTTTTCAGAGAAAGGGCATGACTGGGCAGAAGAGACTTCCCTTCAGTGTCTGGGAAATGGAGACAGATCTCAGCTAGGGGTGGGGATGCCTGCATAATGGCAGAGGTTGACAAAGATGCCTGTCCTTTGCTACTAACATGGGCTTAAGTTGGTGCTGATGCCAATTCCTCCTCTTTGTAGGTTTCACAAGCTGATCTGGGGGAGCTTTGGCAATGGGCTTCTGGAAGGCTCCGGGGTTATTGCAGGCGGCGGGGACAATGGCATGCTTACTCTATACAATGTGACCCACATCCTGTCTTCGGGGAAGGAACCTGTGATTGCCCAGAGACAGAAGCACATGGGGGCTGTCAGAGCCCTCGACTTTAATCCTTTCCAGGTACTACATTTCAGTGGGTCAAACATGGCCAAGCCATGGAGCAACAGGTCTGAGTGGAAGCATTCACTTGTGCCCCCAGTCTGTAACTCCGAACCCTTTCCAGGCTGTTACAGGGGAGGCTTTTGACAGCCCCAAATGTGGGCTCTTTCCCCATTTCCTGTTCTCATCTCTTCCTGGGATGGTGTGTCTCCAAACACTTTTTATTCATACAGGGCAACCTCCTGGCCTCAGGGGCCAGTAACTCTGAAATCTTCATTTGGGATTTGAATAACCTGAGTGTGCCAATGACTCCAGGATCCAAATCACAGGTGAGGAGTCCCTCCAGCCCCCACCCAGCTGCTGCTTAGAGTGTGCAGCTGGTTATCCCAGGTGAAGCCTTGAGTTCTGGAGCCAGCCAGAGCACAAGAGATTTTAGGCTTTACCACTGGAGGGCAATAAAGCTCCATAGACTAACATGCTACCGGCCAGATGAGAACTGGGAAGGAGAGTGGGGTAGAGGGTGTATGTGGGGTGGCTGGTTTGTGGCCATTACCTATTCTAGAAGTTTATGGGAGGGAGATGAAGGTTGGGGAGAGCAAAAGACACTGAAAGAAGGAATGGAAGTGCTATTTATCACAGTATAGCTTTGGTAGGGCCCTGGGCTCGGAAGACAGGGAGCAAGAGTAGGGCCCCAGACATACCATTGTCCTTTTCTGGGAAGGGTTCGCTTTGTTCTCTCTGTACGTGGCTCTCGTATGCAGTTGGGGTCTGGCGTGTCTTCTGTCTCTGAATGTGCCTATCTGTCAGTCTGTTACTGGGCCTGTCTTTTGCTTCCTGGCTTTTCTCTCTTATGCTTACAGTACCATGAGGTAAGCTAAGTATGAATTTGATAGCATCTTGTGGTTTTTCTTGCTGCCTCACTCTCTCTTGGGTGGCTAAGATTCCCTTCTTCCCTCACCTTCTTCCTTCTGTACCCCTCTTGTCTCTCTCTTGTCCTAGACAAGAGGGCTGTTTTTAAATCTTTATCCTCTCAGGAGAACTTTGGGACGGGGTAAAACCCAAGTGTGCCTGCCTTTCCCTCTGCTTCTATACTTGTACCCTAAAGGATCCTCCCTGGAAAATTCAACTCCCAGCAACCTGAAACTGTCTTAGTTTGGGTGGCCCCAGGCTGTGGGTGGTTGGGAACAGAGGAAGAGCAGATGTCACTAGGTCCAGGGGGTGACAAGTTGTCATTCTCCGCCCACCATCCTGCCTCAGCAGCCCCCAGAGGACATCAAGGCACTCTCTTGGAACCGGCAAGTCCAATACATTCTGTCTTCTGCTCACCCCAGTGGCAAGGCAGTTGTGTGGGATCTCAGGAAGAATGAGCCTATCATCAAAGTCAGTGATCACAGCAACAGGGTGAGTAGTGGAGGCCAGAACATAGGCTTGGACTCTGGCTTCTCTCTATCTAGCAGTTGGAGCTGCTCTGCCCCAAGCAAGGGTTCTGCTTTCAGCTGTTGGACATGTGGATTCAGCCCCTTAGCAGATTTCCTGTTGAGAGAGAAAACTTAGAGAAACTAAACAGAGCTGATCTGGAGGTTTCTACCATTCCTTACTTATTCATGGGCATCACTTACTCCCTGATGGCTGTGGTGTTCCCCATCACATGGAAGAGACACAAAACCTATCCTAAAAGTGGTTGCATTCTAGCTGGGCATAAAGGGTTCATAACCAGAAGAGTCAGGTTACATCATGCATTGGGATCTGCTTTGTTCACAGATGCACTGCTCAGGCCTGGCCTGGCACCCAGCCATAGCCACCCAGTTAGTACTATGCTCAGAAGATGATCGTCTCCCGGTGATTCAGTTGTGGGACTTGCGCTTTGCCTCCTCACCCCTGAAGGTGCTAGAGAGCCACAGCAGGTAGCATCTCCAACCCATCCACATCCTTGGAGGGACGGTGGGTATAACTGACCTGGGTAGGAGGCAGTGAATACCTCACTTTAGCCACCAAACATCCTCCCTGGCTTTAAAGCCATCCCAATGAACATACAGTCACCCATTACTAGTTTCAGCCCTAACCAAGAGGAGTTCCTTTGGACCCTAAGGTTATGGAAAAGAGCCTGAGATTCCATCTAACTTCCAGACATGGGAGTGGGATGGGGGTCATGAGAAACACTGAAGCCAGTGTTTAGTCCACTGGGGAGAGTCCCTAGGTTCCGATCCGAGGATAATGTTCGTTTCTTTAGGTAATGAGCTTGCCTCCTCTGAGACTTCTCCTTAAAAAAAACAGCTTGACTCCTCTCTGTCCTGTGAAAAGGCCTGCCCCTGAAGCTGTAGCTCTTGGGCCCACAGCAGAGGAAGTGACACCATAATCTATTCTTTCTAACCAAAGGCCTGTGTTGTCTTTATATCTCCTTGGGGACTTTTGAGGGTTGAGGTTTTCACTACCCTCCTTGGCTAAAAACACCACAGGGATGAATGTTTGCATGATTCATACTGATTCATAGTTCCTACTCTCTAATCAGTGAAAAGCGGGCTGTCCTGCGGTGACCTGTGGGAGGCAGAGTGGTGCAACACATAATGCATAGGCTCTGGGGTTTGACTTGGGTTCTGGGTGTGCAACTGTCTGAAAGTTAATTTTTCAAAGCCTCATTTTCCTCTTTTGTAAAATGAAATCAGACTACTCATTTTATAGAGCCGAGATTATCTAAGACATGTAAGCACCCTACTCATAGTAGGCGTTCAACAAATGTTAGTTCTTCTTTCTTTTCCATTTTAGGGGGATCTTGTCAGTGTCTTGGAGCCAGGGTGATGCTGAACTGCTGCTCAGTAGTGCCAAGGACAACCAGGTCTTGTGCTGGGACCTGGGGAGCAGTGAGGTAGGCTGGCTCTTCTGTGGGCATGCTGGGATGGGAGATGAGATGGCAGAAAAATCCCAGCTGCAGCCATGTGTTTTGGGTTTTGTGGACTGCATGGTCCCTAATAATTGTGTTCCCTCATATTAGGTGGTATATAAACTACCCACACAGAGCAGCTGGTGCTTTGATGTGCAGTGGTGCCCTCGGGACCCTCCAGTGTTCTCTGCTGCCTCCTTTGATGGCTGGATCAGTTTGTACTCTGTGATGGGTAGGAGCTGGGAAGTCCAGCACATGAGACAGGCCTACAAGGTTTGAAGGGCTTGGTGGAGAATGCTAGAGGGAAGGGACTATCTCTATTTGTGGGAAGAGAGAAGGACATACATCCTGAGAAGAAATGGGGACTATCGGAGACTGGGAGACCAGGGCCCTGGGTTTGGGAGGGCTGAACCTTTGCTTCAATGCTCATCTTCCTGGGAGGGTGTTAGTTTCTGCCACAGTACAAAGGAGCACACAGTAAAAAGGAGGCCTTCAGCTTGACTTTTATTATTGAATTTTCCCTGTAGTATTTCAGGAACAGTGGACCTCTATGATGGGACCATTATTTCCAGAATATGAACTGTCTTTTCTCTCTCTCTCCTATAGATCCATTTTGTACCACATTCCATTGTAGACTTTGAATGGAGTAGGCTTTCCCAGAGCCTACTGCATGGGAGTCCCACCCTCACAACCAGTCCCAGTCCCATCCCCATCCCCTGGAATATGGGAGTCTGGCCTTTCTAGGTCAAATTGGGTATCTCAAGGATTCCTCCTAAAATGGAGTTTGTAGGTGGAGTTCTTAGCTAAGCTGCCACTTCAGCCTGATGATGCAGATGTCTTTTTTCCCCTAGATCTCCTCTTCCTTCAGCAAAGGCCAGCCTCTCCCACCATTGCAGGTACCAGAGCAGGTGGCCCAAGCCTCATTGATACCTCCCCTGAAAAAACCCCCCAAATGGATTAGAAGGCCTTCAGGCGTTTCATTTGCCGTAAGTGCAATGAGTGTATGGCTGTAGTTGTGTGTGTGTGTGTATGTGGTTGTGAAGCCTGCCATGTGCCCAGCATGGAGTTAAGTTCTCTAGGAAATTTATTCCCACTGCCTCTGTCTCAGATCAGGTCCTTCTTTACCTCTCAAGCAGAGAGTTACTATAGCTTCCTTCTCTGCCCCTTCACCCATTCCACACCGTTTGTGGTGCCAGTTCTTAAAAGGAATTGATTGCCTTAGACCTCTTGCTTACGGAGAACAGCGTGAGACTCTGAGTTTTCTCTGACTCTTACATGTCTGGGCTGGTAGTGAGGAACACAGAGAAGGAAAATAAAAATAGATTTCACCCTGTCATTCCTCTGCTCAAAACCTTTGAGTCTCCATTGCCTTATAGACTCAAGGCTAAATGTGCACAAGGCATCACTTCCCTTTCCAGTACCATCTCATTCTCATGTGTTCCCTGCGCTCCAGTTACATGTGACTCCTTTCTGTTTTGTGAATAACTTCTCAACTCCCACTTCTCTGCTGTGCCTTGCCCTTCAGCTTCTCTCCTGGGCCCACTGAATCCTACTGCAGCCTTTTAAGGCCTCCCACTTAAATACCACCTCCTCCATGATGTCTGTCTGTAACCCTAGTCAAAATTAACCTCCCTCTATAATCCCACAGATTTATACTCCTGTAATGACACATTCTAACTGCACTAAAGTCTCCATGCCTGGAGACCCTACTAAGTAGTGGACTCCTTAAGGATAGGGACTATGTCTTTTTCATTTTTATATCCCCAAAACAGTACTTCTCAAATTTTAATGTGCATATAAATTATCTGAGGATCTTATTAAAATTCAGATTCTGGTTCATTCAGCCTGGGATAGGGCCCAAGATTCTTATTTTCCAACAAGCTCCTGGGTGCTACCCTCGCTGCTGGTCTGAAGACCAGCACTTTGAATAGAAGGGCCCTGAAGCACCTAGTACAATGCTTTAAATATTAGATTTGAATTGAAAACATGTATAAAAGTAGAAGTTCTTATTTTCGAAGGCAACAGTTTTATTAAGGAGGTAAGATTAATACACTCAAAAGAGGAAATGAGCTTAAGAAAAAAAAGAAGTAGGGAGGTAAAGAATTCTGAGGTCAAGAGGCTTGAGTTCTTATCATAGATCTGTCATTTATTAGTTGGGTAACCTGGAGCAAGTCACTTAACCTTGCAGGACTTCAGTGTTCTTATCTGTAGAACAGGGATAGTAATGCCTGTCCGGCTTAAGTTGGTGAATTGACATGAACCTCAAATGAGAATATATGTAAGCACGTTGTAAAACTATCAAGTACTATACAAATCAAAAGTTAAAATGGTTTTTTTAGTATAAGCTGTGGTATAGATTTTGTGCTAAGGAGTTAAGATTAAGAAAAATTCTAACTGGGAAAGTTCATTAAGGCGGTAGAGATTAGGAAAAGAAATAGTCAAGAGTTAGCGAGTAAAGCAATAGTTGTCAACCTTGGCTAGACATTGGAATAACTTGAAGAATTTAAAAAAATACTGATGCCTCATCCCACCCCCAGAGTTTCTGATTTTATTATTTGGGGTGTGGCCTAGTGACTCCGGATGCCTCTCCAGGTGGTTTTAATATGCAGCCAAGGTTGTGAACTGCTAGGGTAAAAGGAGGCATTCTAAGCTCCTATTCTGTGCCAGGTATAAAGTGTATAAAGTGTATAATTTGATGAATAGGCTGCTCCAGGTGGAAGTGGTGTTGTGGGCAAAGGTACAGAAGCAGGAATGCACCAAGCATTGTGGGGATGTGGAGCGATCACATAAATGAACAGGAAAGAGAGATTCTGGGAAAGATGGGTTTGGCCCTGATTTTATGGGGTTTTGTGCACTGCAGGCAGAGGAGCTTAAGCCCTCTCCTGTGGCTTTGTGACACCGTTATAAGCTCCTGAGTAGCAACAGGGTGGTACAAGCAGTAGAGTGGTAGTCTAAGGCTTGGATGGGAGGAGGGAAAAAACAGAATGCTAGCAAACAATTCCAGTAATCTAGGTGTGCTAGCATGGAGGAGACCTGCGTGAGAGACAGTGAACAAGAAGAGGTAGGATTTTGTTGCCTGGCTATAATGGGTACAAATACTTTGAAAATGCTTAAGTGTTTAGTCCAAGTGACTGGAAGAATGGTGGTAACAGGACAGGTGAGCAGAAGATGAGTACAATATGGTGAAGCTTTAAGATGATGGTGCTTAGAGTGAGAAGTGGTTTGGATATGAGGGCACATTTGATACTCGATTCCTGATCCTATTCTACCCCCAAGAGCTCTCTTATTATTGATTTCCCATCCTAGGGATTACCAGTAGATGGCCTCCCTGTGATCCTGACTTGGTGTTCATTTTTGGCTTAAAGGTATAACCTTTACTGCTCTTTCTTTTCTTCACCAGTTTGGAGGGAAGCTGGTTACCTTTGGCCTCCCCAGCTCCCCTGCCCATCATGTGCCACAGCCTTGCCCCCGCCTAGTCTTCGTCAGTCAAGTCACCACAGAATCTGAATTGCTAATGCGGTCAACTGAGCTGCAGAAGGCCCTGGGATCTGAAAATCTCCTGAATTATTGTCAGAACAAGAGCCAGCAAGCTTCACTGCAAAGTGAAAAGATGCTGTGGCAGTTCCTAAAGGTAGAAGGCCTGAAGGCTGGCTGCTCAGAAGTGTTTCTCCAAAGCCTGGAACTATAGCCCCTATCAACTCCAGGAGAGGCACAACCACATTGTCACCCAGATTACAGAGGCCCTAACTCTCATTGCTTCTCCCATCCCCCACTATACCCACCCTCTGGACACAAAATCTTCACCCTTTATCAGAGGCTTATAGGTCATTCATGAAGTGGCTAGGGAAGAGGGAGAATACTAGAGATGTTTTCCTTTGTTGCTACTATTGCTGATGTCCTAGATAATTTACCAGAGCCAAGGTGAAGGTTTTCACAGGATCATGCCAAAGGGCAGGTAAGGTGATGGGAAGGAAGAAAAAAGGAAGGAAAAAGAAACAAGAGAAGGAAAGATTCGTTTGAGGGGTACCTTTTTATAAGAAGGCTTTAAGTTTGTTTCAAGTAACTCAAGGCAAGTCCTCATGGGTGGGCCACTGTACTCTGGAGGTGTGGATTCAGTTCCAGTTCTAACTTAATTTCAAATTGCATATGACATCAGGAGGAGTGCTATTCCTGTCAAAGGAAATGAACAAGTGAGAGATCTGAAGGAAGAGAGGGAGCTGACTGGTCAGGCAGTGGGAGGATTATGCAAATCTCTGGGATTGTAGAGAGGAATGCAAAAAGAAGGGTAGGCCCTGTCCCGGGAACCTAAGAGGGACTCAGAGTCTGAGCTTTAGACAGAGCAGAACTTTACAACGGTAGACATTGGGAAACTGGGAAAGAGGAGAAGGATTTGAGAAAAATTATTGACTATAGAATGAAGCTAAAGAAAGAGGTGGAAAGAAAAGAGTAAGAAATATGTTCCTATTATAAGCAGGCTGCAAGCTCCAGGAGTGGGGAGGTGGGAAAGAACAGAGGGGAGTGGGCAGGAGTTCAGCCTTTACACTGCTGAGCAAAGGAGACAGCAGTACCTATGGGACAGAGGGGAGTCTGGTTTAAAAGCCACCCAAGAGCTGTCCATCATGACAGTTCCTGAAGTCGAGTGTGGATGAACATTTCCAAGAACATGAAGGAGCAGGGGGCCCAGAGAGACTGTGAGAAAGATCATGGTGAGAATTCATGGTTCAGTGTAGAATAAATGAAGGCTTAGGCCAGCTAACCCAGATTAGAGGGGCTTCATGAAGGCTTGCTCCTCAGCATTTGGGACACTGAGTGGGAAGCTGACTTTATTTACTATATCCATGCATCTTCTACCAGGCATCTTCTCAACTAAACATTCAGACTCACAAGGCTACTGTAGACTACACTTGGCATCAGTCTCTTCAGAGGGATATGGGCCAGGGACCACAGCAGCATAGCATTAGGAGGTCTTCTGTGGGAGTCTTTTCAGCAGTCAATGCAGCAATCCAGAGTTCTCCTCTTTAGCAACTCACAAGACAGTCCTGGTGCAAGGAGGTGAGATGTACATCAGCAGGTGTATAAGTTGCCTTGACTTAGGAGCTTCTTGCCCACCAAAGCCAATATCTCTTGGGCCAGCTGCAAAAGCATAGCTTACAAAATCCCTGCAAGGTATCTGTACAGTTACAAGAGTCATTGCAATCGGGAAACATATAGCATGGTGTCCACATAAATTATTTATAGTTTACATAGTTCCAGTCCAGATGCAATTTACCAATCACAAACAATGTTGCTTAAAACATCTGACATTTTACTCTTACCAGGTTACCAGGGTAACAGAGTTAGGAAGTCAACTGAAGGTTAAATTCTCATGCAGAAGGGGTGAGGGGTTATGTTAACACTGCCAACATCCAGGAATAAATCAAATCCGGGGAGGAAAAGGGAGAGATGTACTGCTGAGGGCACTTCTGGTAGTACAAAGAACTATATTTGAGGGTACACTGGCACAGACGTCCAGCTTGGTGCATGACAAGGGTCATTCACATTCATTTAATGGCAACTTTTCTGTGTTCTGTGGTTTCTTAGGTGACCTTAGAGCAAGACTCCAGAATGAAATTCCTAAAGCTTTTAGGATACAGTAAAGATGAGCTTCAGAAGAAGGTAAGCTGCTTTTTATATCAGAAACATGTACTTGTTGCAGAGAACAAGAGAATCCTGCCAGAGGAAACCCATCTCAGAATGCCTCTTCCTGGGCTTAGTTATTGCATATGTGAGCATTTTACCTCCTGGAGTTAGGCTTTTTCTCAGGAAAATAGATCAAGAATCTTAGGAGTCCAGTTGGTGTGGTGTGGAAGTGGGAAGAGCATGTAGTGCTTTTTGACTTTATGCTGAGAAGAGTGATACTCACAAATCCCTCCCTGCATGTGGCCACATGGTTGAAGAGTGACTTGGGGCTAGGTGAGAGCCCTCAGCCCAAGGGAAATGACCTCAACAGTAACAGACAACAGGTCTTCTGCAGCCAGGTGTGGTAGGCGCCCACTCAGCCTTACCTAGGGTAGCACAGGAGACTTGCCTTTAGAGCATCTTCCCCTTCCTGGCTCTTTGCTTGCTCTCAGTAAATGCTCAGCTTCTGCTGAAGTCTTCAAACTTCTCACTCTCTTGGAACCAGAGTGAGACACAGAGTCTATAAGCTTTCGGGTTGAGATTGGAACTGTGTCTTAACCATGAACTAGGGCCCTTCCCAAACCTTACCTGGTTATTCTTTAAGTATTACCCATTAAGGGCCAAATAGTAGTGCTCTCAGAGAGCTACTAAGCCAGCTCTCTGCGTGTCTTCTGGGTTTATTTCCTAAGTAGTCACCTTTGTCCTTCCTTATACAGGCCTCCAAATACACCACAGAGGAAGCCTCTGCTTCCTCAGCCTTCTTTGATGAGCTGGTCCCTCAAAACATGACTCCATGGGAGATCCCCATCACAGAAGGTACCCTGATCTTAAGGGAGAGAAACTCTCTGCTTGGGAGTAAGTGGGCCCAGAGTTCTTGGACTTGAGACATTCCTTCTTTGTCCCCTGCCTCCTTCTTCCTTCCCACTATCTCAAATGGTGAGTTTCTTACCAGTTTGAGCTTTCTCTGGTTGTAGATTTTCATGGATGGGTCCTTCCTATGGAAGTCCTTCTACCAAGAGATTTTTTTCTATCCTTGTCTTCTTGCTCAAAGAAGACATGTGACCCTGTCCATGCTGATCAAGCACACGTCACATCGGTGATACTGCCACATGAGTTACTGCCCTTGTCTTGGATCCTGTCTTTAGTTACTACTGTACCTGGGTATCCCTGGGGTTTCATTGCCAAGGAATTATACTTGAAGGGGTTTTTTTTGGAGCAAGGCAGGCTGGTGTACTGTGAACCCTTCCGAGGACAGGAAGCTAGGATCTGAGGGCAGTCTAATGTGGAGGCGATGCCTCTGCCTGCAGATGCTGATGGACTCCTGAGCCAGGCTCTCCTGCTTGGGGAACTGGGCCCTGCTGTGGAGCTGTGTCTACAGAAAGAGCACTTTGCTGATGCTATCATCCTGGCTCAGGCTGTGGGCACAGATCTGCTGAAGCAAACACAGGAGCGCTACTTGGCCAAGAAAAAAACAAAGATCTCCTCGGTAACTGCCTGTTATACAGGAGAAGAAGGGAGGGGACTACTTGGACCTTGTCAGGTGGGGCTAATGTTTAGAGTATCTGCCTGTCTCTCTCTTTATTCTACTCCTATTTCACACTAGCCCCTACTCAGTGGTGTAACAGGAAGCCTATGCATGACTCCTACTGCCTATACCGGATGGCTGGCTGATGGCCTTCTTCCTTTTCTGCCCATTACAGCTTCTAGCCTGGGTTGTGCAAAAGAATTGGAAGGACATGGTGTGTACCTGCAGCCTGGAGAACTGGAGAGAGGTGCTGGCCTTGCTACTGACATACTCGGGCCCAGAGAAATTCCCTGAGCTCTGTGGTAGGTGTGGCTCCAGCATGGAGTCAGTGGACACATGCAGGGAGGAAGCAGAGGAGCACCCTGAACTCTGGGAGGCCAGGCCTTGTGGTCAGGGCCAGAGTTTGGCTCAGCCAGTGCGCAAAGACTATAATGCATGCCCCTACTTTTAGTGGGGATCATTTATTGTTCTGTTTTACTTTGTCTTGTCACATCATGAGGCAAAAGCTTTGCCCTTCAGTGTAGAGCAGGGTTAGTCTCAGTGTTGTCTTAAAGCCACTCTAGCTACTTGTCGCATAGCTCAGTGTCCTTCACCTGTTCCAGATAGGAGAAGGGGGTGGCTTACTGGACAGCTGTGCCGTTAATGAAGTTTCTTTCTCTCTGCAGACATACTGGGAAATCGCATGGAGCAGGAGGGCAGCAGGGTACTAACCTCTGAAGCCAGACTCTGTTATGTATGCTCAGGGAGTGTGGAGCGGCTGGTAGAGTGCTGGGCAAAATGCCACCAGGCTTCGTCCCCCATGGCTCTGCAGGTACCCCTTCTCTGTGGGGTACTGGCTACTCCATACCAGGCCCTTAAGAGAGGCTAGCAGTGGAGATGTGCAAAGATATCAGAGGCAAGTCTTCTGGTTACAGGCTAGAGCCAGGGTGTTAGGAAAGAGTGAAGGGCTCCAGTGTCTGGGATCTTTACCCAAGGCTGAGATATCACCTCCTTACTTCAGGGTAGACTGCGAAGCAGCTGCTTGGTATTAATCTTCATAATATTTTCCCATTTCGGGTTTGGTTACACAAGTTTCTTCAATATCTGAGTAATTGTGAGCTTGGCCCTTTTATTAGCTGCTGTGAGAATTTGTGTGGATCTTAACTACCAGGTGCTCTGCAGGTAACCAGAGAAGGTGTGGGTCACAGACTCATGGAGAGATAAAAGTCACACTTGAAACAATTAGCATAACAGAGTCTATGATTGATGATATACTAGCAGAAAGGGTACAGAAAGCCAAAGACAAGGCAGAGATGTACAGAAATCTAAGATCCAGATGGGCCCAGTTGAATCCAGTCCTAATACCTTGGGAGGTGAGGCCAGAGCCCTCTCTGCCACAGCTCTTACATATCATTGTCTGCTGCCTTCACCTGGGTGCATCCAGGTACCCTCTGCCCATAGTAGAAAATCCTTGGTGACCTGCCTGGACTTAGAGAGCAGAATGTGCTTTGAAGAGGGCTTACCACCCTCATCTTGTCCCTGTAGGACCTGATGGAGAAGGTGATGGTCCTTAATAGGAGCTTGAAGCTACTGCAGGGTCCTAATGGGGTGAGCCCAGGCCCTGCCACAACCTACAGGATCACTCAGTATGTCAACCTCCTGGCATCCCAGGGCAGCCTTGCTGCTGCCATGAGCTTTCTACCCAGTGACTGTGCTCAGGTGAGTGGGGCCACGTGGAGAGAGCAAACCACTTTATTCAATCAACTAACACTGACTGAGCATTTCCATGTTCTAGGAACTATGCTAATGCTGAAGCTCCTAGGATGGATAAGATCTAATCCCTCAATCAAGTCATAATCTACTAGAGGAAGATCAGATGTCACTAATTTATAGTGCCATAACAGAAGCTTATACTAAGCACTGTGGGACTCCAGGGAAGGGACTAATTTTGCCTAGAGAAGTCAAGGAAGGCTTCCCAGTGGTTAAAACAGCTGAGCTGGACCTTCAAAGAAAAGTAGCCTACCAGCAGATGTAGGGCATTCTAGGCAGAAAGAATAGCAAGGAGGGAGGTATACAAATGTTTGGCAGGGATTAGGGAACTTTGTGAGTCATTTAAGGTGGCTAGAGTGTAGAGCGTCAGCCAAAGTTTGACTGCTATATGGGGCTAGGCTTGTAAAAAAGGATGTTTGATTGTTTTTATTTACTTAACAGAGCCCTTCCTTATTACAACTCTTGTAGCCTCCAGTTCAGCAGCTGAGAGATCGGCTTTTTCATGCCCAAGATTCTGCTGTCTTGGGCCAGCAGCCTCCCCCTTTCCCCTTCCCTCGGATTGCTGTGGGAGCTACCCCCCACTCTAAAGAGACATCAGCTCACGGCTTGGGATCCCAGTCTTCTCACCAGGTAAGACCTTATTTGTTAATTCATTTGTTCATGCATTCAAAATACTGTGTGCCAGACATGGTTCTAGGCACTTGGAATATATTAGTGAATAAAACTGAGGAAAATTCCTGACTCCATAGAGCATAGATTCTTTTGTTTTTCTAGTAACTATTTATTTAACAACTACTAGACTCTTAGGACATAAAGGTGCACAAATCATGATCCTTGCCCTCAAGTTGTTCACAGTCCAGTGGAAAGATAGATATGTAAAAAATAACTATAGTAAAATGCATAAACTCCATGATGGGTATGGCAAGGTGCTATGAAATCATATAGAAGAAAGCAGTTTACTGTGTGTATGTGTGGAGGGGTGGGGGAGAGAGAGGCAGGGAGAAAGAGGGCAGTTCAGGGAATGTCTCATAATGAGTATGATGTTTGATCTGAATCTTGAAAATTAGAAGTTATTTAGGCAAAGGAATTGGGTAGGTGAAGACTGTTTCAGGCACCAGGAACAGTATGTACAAAGACATGGAAGCAAGAGTAAGCAGAGGCCTTTTGAGGAACTAATATTTTAATGGGCCTGCAACACAGGTGTTTGTGGCCATGAAGTGAGGTTAGATGAAGCTGGAGCAACAGGTAGCAGTTACATCACTAAGGACCTGGCATTCTGTGCTAAAAAATTTAGATTTGACCCTGAAGATAAGGAGGAGCTATTGAATATTTTTATGCAGGGGAATGACATTAGCTATGTGTTGAGGAAGGCCAGGCTGGGAGGCAGTTAGGAGGCTATGGCAAGAGATGATGAGGACATGAAGTAATCTAAAGTTGGACAGTGAGATTGTATTTGAGGTATTTAGTAGATAGAATTGACAGAAATTGCTAGGCGAGGTGTCTCACACCTGTAATCCCAGCATTTTTTGAGGCCAAGGTGGGAGGATCACTGGAGTTCAGGAGGTCAGGAGTTTGAGAGCAGCCTGATCAACATAGTGAGACCCCCATCTCTACAAAAAATTTTTTTTAAAAAATTAGCCAGCATGGTGGCATGTACTTGTAGTCCCAGCTGCTCAGGAAGCTGAAGCAGGAGGATCACTTAATCCCAGGTGTTTGAGGCTGCAGTGAGCTTTGATCACACCACTGTACCCCAGCATGGGCAACCAACAGAGCAGTACCCTGTCTCAAAAAAAAAAATAATTGAGAATATTCCTCAGGTTCTGGACAAATTGCCCAGGTGGGTTAGGTACTGTTAAACATATGAGACCAGGAGCTAACTAGAGGAGCTGGGGAACAAAATCCAGGGAGATTTGAAGACAGAGGTATCAGGCAGAACCTCTGATGATTCATCTTATCCTACCTTCAATTCCCACCCTAATTCCTTTTCTTTCTTCCCTGCCTCTCACTTCTCTCCCCTTCCCTCCTTCCCCTCTCTTCCCTTCTACCTCCCTTTCCCCATTTCTTTTCCATTTTGAAATAATTGGAAATCTCCTACATCCCAACCCCACCTCACCCCATGCCAGCATCCCATACAACCACAGTACAGCATCAAAACCAAGAAATTGACATTAGTACAATCCATAGATTAAGATTTCACCAGTTTTACCTGTACTATTTGTGTGTGTATGTATAGCTATGCAATTTGTCACATTGTGGTGTGTAACCACCACCACTATCAAGATACTCAATTGTACCATCATCACAAGACTCTCTTGTATTACCCCTTTATAGCCACATCCATCCCTCATCCCTAACCCTTGGCATCACTAATGTATTCTACAGCTCTATAATTGTTATTTCTCAATTGGTACATAAATAGAATCATGTAGTACATATCCTTTTTGAGATTGGCTTTTCTCACTTAGCATTGTTTCCTTAAGGTTCATCCAGGGTATTGTGTGTACCAATAGTTCATTCACTCTTATTGCTGAGTGGTATTCCATGGTATGGATGTACCACAGTTTTCTTAGCCATTCACTGTTTGAAGGACATTTAGGTAGTTTCCAATTTGGGACTATCATGGATAAAGCTGCTATGGGCATTTGAGTGTAAGTTTCTAAGTGAAAATAAGTCTTCATTTTTCTAGGATAAATACCTAGGAATGTAAGGATACAATTGCTGAGTTGCATGTTAAGTCCATTTTTAGTTTTAAAAGGAATAGCCAATCTATTTTCCAGAGTGGTTGTACCACTTTACATTCCCACCAGCAATAGAAAAATGCTCTGCTTTTTCCACATCTTCACCAGTATTTGGTGTTATCATTGTTTTTCAACTTAGCCATTCTGATAGGTGTGTGGTA
>NW_012153396.1:1986864-1987701 GCF_000956105.1 Propithecus coquereli | reverse complement strand
AATTTATTTCTATTTTTAGTAGAGACGGGGTCTCGCTCTTGCTCAGGCTGGTTTCAAACTCCTGAGCTCAAACAATCCGCCTGCCTTAGCCTCCCAGAGAGCTAGGATTACAGGCGTGAGCCACCGCGCCCGGCTGATTGTTTGATTTTTTAATGTTGAGTTTTGAGAGTTCTTTATATGTTCCAGATCCAACGAACATATAAATCACATTGTTGAATATGTGATTTGTAGACATTTTATTCCAGTTTATAATTTGTCTTTTCATATTTTTAACAGTGTCTTTCACAGAGCAAAAGTTTATAATTTTATGAGGTCCAATTTATAAATTTTCCCACTTATAGATCATGCTTTTGTTTGTTTTGTTTGGAGGTTTTTTTTGAGATACGATCTTGCTCTGTCACCCAAGCTGGAGTACAGTGGCATGATCATAGCTTACTATAACCTCCAACTCCTGAGCTCAAGTGATTCTCCTGCCTCAGCCTACTGAGTAGGTAGAACTATAGGCATGTGCCACCATGCCTGGCTGATTTTTTTTTAAATTTTTCGTAGAGAATAGGGGTCTCGCTATGTTGCCCAGGCTGATCTTGAACTCCTGGCCTCAAGCAATCCTCTAGCCATGGCCTCCTAAAGTCCTGGGAATATAGGCATGAGCCACCATGCCTGGCTGGGTCATGCTTTTGATGTCCAGTCTAAGAACTCTTTGCCTAGTCCTAGTTCCTCAAAATTTTCTCCTGTTCCTAGAAGTTTTATAGTTCTATGCTTTACATTTTTCACATTCTATTTTTTAGTTAATTTTTGTATAAGGTGTGAAGTTTTGCATAAGGTATGCCAATGGAT
>NW_012153396.1:1962672-1986814 GCF_000956105.1 Propithecus coquereli | reverse complement strand
ATCCACCCGCCTCGGCCTCCCAGAGTGCTAGGATTACAGGCGTGAGCCACCGCGCCCGGCCTGCATATGTCTTTTGCTTAATTTCTAATTGTATTGTTTAGGGTTTTTTGTTTTTGTTTTTTGGGTTTTTTAAGAGACAGGGTCTTGCTCTGTCATCCATGTTGTAGTACAGTGGCACAATCATAGCTCACTGTAACCTCAAACTCCTGGGCTCAAGTGATCCTCCTGTCTCAGCCTCCGAATAGCTGGGAAAATAGGTGCATGCCACCACACCTGGCTCATTTTTTTTTTTGTAGAGATGGGGTCTTGCTATGTTGCCCAGGATGGTCTCGAACTCCTGCCCTCAAGCAATCCTCCTGCCTCAGCCTTCCAAAGCATGGGGATTACAGGCATGAGTCACTGCATCCAGAATGGATTGTTTGATTTTTTAATGTTGAGTTTTGAGAGTTCTTTATATGTTCCAGATCCAATGAACATATAAATCACATTGTTGAATATGTGATTTGCAGACATTTTATTCCAGTTTATAATTTGTCTTTTCATATTTTTAACAGTGTCTTTCACAGAGCAAAAGTTTGTAATTTTATGAGGTCCAATTTATAAATTTTCCCACTTATGGATCATGCTTTTGTTTGTTTTGTTTGGAGGTTTTTTTGAGATACGGTCTTGCTCTGTCACCCAAGCTGGAGTACAGTGACATGATCATAGCTTACTATAACCTCCAACTTCTGAGCTCGAGTGATTCTCCTGCCTCAGCCTACTGAGTAGGTAGAACTACAGGCATGTGCCACCATGTCTGGCTGATTTTTTTTTTAAATTTTTTGTAGAGAATAGGGTTCTCGCTATGTTGCCCAGGCTGGTCTTGAACTCCTGGCCTCAAGCAATCCTCTAGCCATGGCCTCCTAAAGTACTGGGAATATAGACATGAGCCACCATGCCTGCCTGGGTCATGCTTTTGATGTCAAGTCTAAGAACTCTTTGCCTAGTCCTAGTTCCTCAAAATTGTCTCCTGTTCCTAGTTTTATAGTTCTATGCTTTACATTTTTCACATTCTATTTTTTAGTTAATTTTTGTATAAGGTGTGAAGTTTTGCATAAGGTATGCCAATGGATATCCAATTGCACCAGCGCCATTTATTGAAAAGTCTGCCCATTCAGTGATTTTATTTTGCTCCTTTGTCAAAAATTAATTGGGAATATTTGTATGGATCAGTTTCTCAGTTCTGTTCTTTTCCATTGGTCTGTTCGTCTATCCCTTTGCCAATACTACTCTGTCTGGATTACTACCACTATATAGTAAGTCTTGACATGGGAAAGAGTAATTTCTCCCATTTCATTTTTGTTTTTCAATATTGTTTTGACCTTTCCCTTTCCCCATAAATTTTAGAATAAGTTTGTCTATGTCTTCAAAGAAACTTGCTGAGATTTTGATAGGAATTGCATTAAAACTATAGATTAATTATTGACATCTTTACTTTGTTGAATCTTCCAATCCATGAACAAGATATGTCTCTCCAGTGCTCTCTCCATCAGCTTTTTATAATTTTCATCATACCAATTCTGTACATATTTTGTTCAATTCATTCTTAAGTATTTTTCTCTTGAGCAATTTGAAATCAAATGATATTACATTTTTTGTTTTGGGTTTTTGTTCATTGTCAGTATATATTAATAGAAATACAATTGATTTTTATGTATTGATCTTGTATTCTGTAACTTTATGGAACTGACTTATTAGTTCGAGGAGTTTTTTTGTGGACTCCATGAGATTTTCTAAGTAGACAGTTATGTTATCTGCAAATAGAGTTTTCTTTCTTTCTTCACCATCTGTATGCCTTCAATTTCTTTCTCTTGCCCTATTGTAGTGACTAGGACTTCTAGTACAATGTTAAATAAGAATGGTGGGTATAAATGTCATTGCCTTATTTCCAGTCTTAGAGGGAAAACATTCAATCTTTCACCATTAAGTATGATGTTAACTATAGGTTTTTTGTAGATGCTGTGTATGAGGCTGAGGAGTTTCCCTCTATTCATGTGTCTTAGTCTATTTTGTGCTGCTATGACAGAATACCACAGACTGAGTAATTTGTAAAGAACAGAAATTTTATTTCTCACAGTTCTGGTGTCTGGAAATCCAACATCAAGGCACCAGCAGGTTTGGTCTCTGGTTACAAGATGGCGCCTTGTTGCTGCATCCTCTGGAGAGGAGGAATGCTGTGTCTTCACAGGCAGAAGGCGGAAGGAAGGAGAAAGCAAACCCACTCCCATAAGCCCTTTTTATTGTGACATTAATCCATTCATGGGCACAGCCCTCATGGCCTCAACACTTGCAAAAGGCCCCACCTCCCAACACTGTTACATTGGGGATTGAGTTTCCAACACATGAATTTTGGGGGACACATTCAGACCATAGCACCTTGTGTACTAGATCATAAATGAGTGTTGAATTTTGTCAATTTTTTTCTGCATCATATTCTATGATCATATGATTTTCCTTCTTTAGCTTGTTGATATGGTGTATTATACTGATTTATTTCTAAATATATTGGACCAGCCTTATATGACCTGGAATAAATTCCACTTGGTTGTAGAATATTATTTTTATATACATTGTTAGATTTGATTTGCTAAAATTTCATTGAAGATTTTTGTGTCTAAGTTCATGAGAAATATTGAGCCGTAGTTGTATTTTATGCTGTCTTTGTCTGGTATTGGTATTGGGGTAATACTGGCCACATAAAATGAGTTAGAGGGTGTTCCTTCTACTTTCTGGAAGAGATTGTATGCACTTTAGTGTTAATTCTTTGAATGTTTGGTAAAATTCTCCAGTGAAACCATCTAGTCCTGGAGATTTCTTTTTTGGGAGCTTTTTAATTACAAATTCAATTTCTTTATTTTTATTATTTTTTTTTTTTTAAAAAAAATTTTTTTTTTTAGACTAGTCAAGTGCAGTAGTGAGGAGGGAGGAAAGTAGTAGAACAAAGAATTCATAATTTCTTTAATAGTTATAGGACTACCCAGTTTTCTTTCATTTTGGCTGAGTTTTGGTAGCTTGTGATTCTTGAGGAATTGGTCCAATTTCTGTTAAGTTGTCAAATTTATGAATGTAAAATTATTCATAGTATTTTTTTATTGTCCTTTAAATGGCTTCAGCGTCTGTTGTAATATTCCCTATTTCATCTCTGATATTGATGATTTATGTCTTCTCTCATTTTATCTTTATCAATATTTATAGAGGTTTATCAATTTTATTGATTTTTTTCAAAAAAAATAGTTTTTCATTAATTTTCCCTATTGTTTTTCTGTTTTCAATTACTTACTTTTCCAAGAGCTGACCCTTTTTTTCTCTTCACAGGTTCCAACTCCAAGGCCAAGGGTTTTCACACCTCAGTCATCCCTAGTGATGCCCTTGAAACCTTCCCATCCTAACCCTTATCAGGGCTCCAGAATGCAGAATATAAGTGACTACAGGGTACCTGGGCCCCAGGCAGCCCAGCCTTTGCCTTTGGGCCCTGGGGTGAGGCCTGGTGAGTGAATGAGTGAATATTTGCCTGAGCAGAGCACAGATGTCTCAGGAAAGCAATTGGCATGACCACCGTGGATTTGGGAGGCACTATGTCTTTCTAGTGAGAGGAACTTGGAAGTTGAAGTCTGAATTCCTAATTCTATCACTTACTGGCTTTGTTCCTTTTGTCAATATATTAAAGTAGTTATGTTGGTTATTTTGATGCTACAGGATTGTTTTACAGGTTAAGTAAGGAATATAGTTAAAGGTTCTTCGTAAATTATAGATCTCCATAAACATGTATTAATCATTTATTATTATTAGATTTTTTAAATTGCTATTCTATTCCTCCCTAATGCACCCTGTGACTCTCCTGAATTGAAGTTTGGTGGCAAATACTCTATTTCTGTTCTACTTCAGCTTTATCTCAGCCACAACTGTTAGGAGGGCAAAGAGCTCAAGCTCCTAACCCTGTGGGATTCCTTGGAACATGGCCTCTTCCTGGCCCCTCTCCACCCATGGCATCCCTAGACATCGTGCAGCCTGGCTCTACCTCCCTGCCTGAAACTTCTAGACTGCTCCCTCTGCTTCCTGTGAGACTACTAGATCCCAGTCCCATGAGCTCCCAGCCCCCAGTCCCTCCTGCCAGCTTCCCTGCTGCATACACTCCCGGAGGTGCTCCGTGCTCTAGCACCATCCCAGCCACTGGCATCTTGACTTCCCATCCAGGTCAGTCTTCCTTCCATGGCTTTCCTCTTCTGGGTTATTGCCTGCTTTTCCTCCCCTCCCTGCTACTACCTTGGGAGCCTTTTTCTTCAGTGAACTGTGACCCCTTGGGGTGGAGAGTGGCTGGGAGTGTGGCTGGTCTTCAGAGGGAGGTATGGTGGACTCCAACTAAAATAATTTTTCTAGCCTTCAGACCAAAAATTTCCAAAGTTCCTGACCATGCCCCTAAAAACCTATTTTTACTCTGTAGCACCTGAAGATTCCTGGAAAGATGCCCCAGCCCCCAGGAGAAACCTCCAGAGGAAAAAGGTCAATGCATCTTTCCCCACCCACTCCCTCATACATTCACCTGTGACCCACGTTCTAGTTCCTTACAGAATTCAGTCAGTCCTTCCCATTCTCAGGCTGTCCTCACTCTTCTCTCCTCAGCACCCTCCTCTTTCCTTCTTACATACTCACACCAGTCTTCCCATTTCCCTGTTCCTCACTCGCATTTCTGTCTCCTTGTTCACTATAATTCCGACCACTCCCCAAAATCAGGGCCTATGGAGTCTCTTAGCTTAGACTCGTGTGCCTTTCTTTCTCTCTCTTTAGCTGCCAGAGACATTTATGCCCCCAGCACCAATTACTGCTCCAGTTATGAGCCTCAGCCCTGAACCACGAAGAATCCTTCCCTCACAGCCCCCTGTGTCCAGTATGAGTCATGCTCCCCCAGGAGCCCCAGGAGAACTCAGCCTGCAGGTGATGGGGACAATGTGTTACCTTCCCCTGGGAAACCTTCCAGCCCTCCCTGGGTGTAGAAAAGTGGGGAGCATGGTAGATGGGCCTCATTCCTCAAGGCAGAGGCAGTCTCTGAGCTGAGGGAAATTGGATTGGGTACCAGGTGTCCTTACTGCAGAGAAAAGGGGAGGGTGCTCCTCTCCCCAACTCTGCTGTGCCCTAATGGGAACAGTGTGATTCTGAATCACTGAGGAATAGTCCTTAGAGAAGCCATGAGAAGGAGAGCTTGCCTGTCTGTCTTTCTCCTGCCTCTTTATCAGCAACTTCAGCAATTGCCACCTCAGAAGATGGAAAGGAAAGAGCTGCCCCCAGAGCATCAGTCCTTGAAGACCAGCTTTGAGGCACTTCTCCAGCGCTGTTGTTTGTCTGCAACTGACTTAGTGAGTCTGAACCTTCCCCACAATGCCCTCCTCACACCCCTCACTGGTTCCAGGACTCCTTAGCTGTAGACCAGTTCCTTGTGTGATTCCTTTCTCACTGTCCCTTAACATGCTGTCTGTATCTTATATTTATGTCCATGAGGAATAGGGGAGGGACTTGGATTCTGGTCTGAAGTCTGGCTCCTCAGTAGCAGGACCCAACAGCATCAAAACCTAAAGGAAGCAGGAAGTCCTAGAAGGACGGTGAAGCCAGGAGTAAGGAAACCTGCCATTCATTTGCTGGCTGTGTCATCTTGAACAAGTCACTTACCCTCTTTGGGCCTCCATTTCCTCCTCTGTGAAATGGAGCAAGTAGCATTAAGCCATATCTAGTTATGATATATTGTGATTCTTTATAACCTTATGTAGTGTTAGACTTAGGGGCTGGGGTCAGAATCTATTTCTTGAGGCTGGGCATCGTAGCGCATGCCTGTAATCCTAGTACTTTGGGAGGCTGAGGCAGGAGGATTCATTGAGGCCAGGAGTTCAAGACCAGCCTAGGCATCTCTACAAAAAATAAAAACTTAGCCAGGCATAATGGTGTATGCCTGTAGTCCTAGCTACTCAGGAGGCTGAGGCAGGAGGATCACTTGAGCCCAGGAGTTTAAGGTTGCAGTGAGCTATGATGATGCCACTGCACTCTACCATGGGCAACAGAGTGAGATCCTGTTTCAAAAAAAATCCATTTCTCTCCCTGCAGAAGACAAAAAGGAAGCTGGATGAGGCAGCCCAGCGTCTAGAATATCTGTATGAGAAGATCTGCGAGGGGACAGTAAGTACAGCTAGCTGTGTTCCCTCTGCCTCTTGCCCTTCTGCCATCACCCATGGCCAAAGGAAGCCCAGTGTCTTTTCTTCCCAAAAGTCTCGTCAACCTGGGTCCCCACAAAATGCATACATCTTTTCTGGACTAGGCTCCAGAACTTGAATCCTCTCTTATCCCTTCTATATTGCCAGGGTAGAGAGGCTGATTTGGGCTTACGAACCCAAGGGCCAATCTCTCCACAGCTCTCGCCTCATGTCCTGGCTGGGCTCCACGAGGTTGCCCGATGTGTGGACACAGGAAGCTTTGAGCAAGGCCTCGCAGTGCATGCGCAGGTGGCAAGCTGCAGCAGCTTCAGCGAAGTGTCCAGCTTCATGCCCATCCTGAAGGCTGTCCTCACCATCGCACACAAGCTGCAGATCTAAACCAGCCAGCCTCTCTTGCCAGGAGGCCACTTCTGCTGTTACTTAACTCCTCCCTGCAGAAAAGGGGAATTTTGGAACAGATTCTATTGTTTTTCCCAATCCTCTTCCTTTGCTGGCAGGTATGTGATGCTGTAGGCTTAGTTCCAAACCAGTTAAGTGCCTGCTTTTTCCCCTTTATGCCTGGCCTTCTAGGATCTACCCAAGACTCTCTCAGCCCCAGAGGCAGAGCACAGTTCTTCACTTTCCCTAACACTGTACTCTGACAGGACCTGGGGCAGAATATCTTCTCCCCCTGAGATGTCCTGTTTAAGTGGCCTGTGACAGAGTGAACGGGATCATTATTTCCAAGTCTACCTCTGCTGTCACCCACCTTGTGGGTCTTTTGCTTTTCCCTTCTGTGATTTATGAGCCTGACCTTACCTTCTCCCTGCCTCTGATTTCATATTTTCAGGTCCATATTTCTCGGTGGCCCAGGGGCCCAGGGTAGAGTTGACTGCTGTTCACTCTTTGAACAAGTCATAGACATGAGGTGCCGAGCAGAACCAAGAGGGGAAACTTTGGCCCTTTTTAAACAAAACTTCTCATGTGCCAGCATTATTAAGGGTGGACTAGGTTAGGTGGAAGGTGAAAGGGGTGAACTGCCTTGCTGGAAGCTGTCTTAGGCTATTAGAGAGGAGCAGAGGGACCAGAGGCTATGGGGAATGGCCCTCGATTCCACTTACGTTTGAGCCCTGGCCCAAGGCCCTATACTATTCATTCTGTGCTTATAAACCCAGTTCTGGAATAGGAACCATATTAACGAAGGCTTCTTTTCCAGCACTGCTCCTCAAGGGCTGGGGCACTTCTACCCCTCAGCCACCATGTCTCAGGGCTACCTTCTCTGGTTGTATTTTCATTTGATGCATGGCGTTTGATTCACAGATACACTTAATGGTGCAATAAAGCCACTTTGATTTGGTTTCCTTAGTCATCTCCCAATCATTGTCTCCTCTGGGTCCTATTTTGCCATTACCTATCTTTCTAATCCTCTTTGTTCTTGCTTCCTGCACCCTAGTAAGGCAGGGGAGAAGCTTGGGGAGAGATAAGAAGTCAAGAGAGTGAAAGAAAGGTAGGTGTCCAGTTCCATTGAATTAGGCTGCAAGGCTCTCCTTGCAGCATTTGTGGCCACTCTGCTGAGTGTGTGTGTGTGTGTGTGTGTATCTTCATCTGTGCCTGACGTTCAGCTCCAGGGTTTTCCCCACACCACTTCAGGGCTGAGCTCAGCTGCACAAAGGGACTGGGTGTGAAGCCAGAGGGTACTAGCCCTAATCCTGTTGTAGATGCCATCATGTCTGCAGGCTAGATGTGTGTGTTTGGGAGGGAGGGATTGTTAGGCAGTATTTGTTTGTAAAGCCACTTGCTCTTCAGATAATACTTGCACTAACTTCTATTGATGAAGCAGTGTGAGCCCCAGCAAAGTCCTTTCCCAAAGTGTCTTTGAAGCCAAGAGCCCATTGAGGGGAAGAAAGGCTGGGAGAGGGGATTAGTTTGTTCAGCAGCTGTGAATTTCAGTGGGAGGTTGATGAACTCCGAAGTCTTTGTTTAAATTAAAGGGGGGGAGAAAAAAGCCGCTGCTGGAGCGAGAGCCCCACTTGGGGCCCTGAACTAACACAAGGAGAAGTCTGAGCTGCAGGGAGCTGTGTACTGACTGCGAAGACTTTTCCCAAACACTTTCGGAAGAGGTGTTGTGAGAAGAGAAGGGGGCGGAGTGGCGGATTAGCATGTGAAATGAAGTTTTCATTGACTCCAGTGGGGGTAGAAGGCTATTTTAATGGCATTTTGTTCCCCTATTTTCTCTTCTTGAGCTCTTTAGAGATATTGTTTTGCTAAGACAGGCTTTCTTCCCCCTTCTTTCCAGTCTGAGGATTGCCTCTATGGGAGCCAACATAAATATTTCTCCTCCAGGAATGCGGGTTAATTAAAAGGAAATGAATGAGTGGAAGCATCCAATCCAGACCCACAATAGGCAAGTGCCCTGGCCTGCCCTCCCCTCCCACCACCACCAGCACCACCAGCGCCGAGGATGACCCTGTCTCTGTCTTTGCCTTAACCTGCTGCTAAGGCCAGTTGAGGCTGGGATTCTTTTCAAGAAAAGAAAGCCCTGCCTGTGTGTATGCTCACAGGCCAGGGACAGGAAGGAATCAGTGTTTTGCCCACCCCAACCAGTGTCCTTGTCACTTCTCAGGACCTCCCTCCGCTTCTGTCCTCTGGCTGAGACAGATGGGATCCTGAAGAGCACACAAGAGGAGGGAGGGGACCTGTGCTCCAGTACTCAACCCACAGTAACTCACTAGTTGGTGGAATAAGCCAGTCGTCTTTCTCAGCATCTGATTAAATCTGTAAAACAAAAGATTTGACTAGCTGACCTCAAAGATGTCTTCCCAAGCAGCGGTTCTGGAGTTGTCCACTTTGTGAAGGGGAACACAGCCCTGGCAATTGAGTATAAGATGAAACCCTAAACTCCATGAATGCGGGGATGTTGATGTGTTGTTCACCACTTTCTCACTCTGGTGTTAGCTGAGTGAACAAATATATGAATGAATAATGCAAGAGGCTGAAAACAATATAGATCTAAGGTAGCTCAGTAATATTTTCTTTATAGAACTGAAATGAATCTAGTATCAACCATATCCATTTGGGGATATAAAACAATAACCTATGAAAGAACTTTCTGGCAACATGACATGTTTGGAATATTGACCTGGAGTTTATCAAATATGAAGCACAATGGTTCTTCTACATTTATGCTGAGAGACCTCCTGGAGAATGTAGCTTTACAGCATTGTACTTTTATATTTTCTAGCTGCCTTGCCAGACTTTCTTCCTGTGCACTATCAAGTAATTCTGCCAAGTGGGACAGCTAGGTTAGTATATGCTGCTGCTTGATTAAGGAAGAAGGTGAGTTGGGAGATTCAGGAGGCCCAGGTAAAAGCTGAAGGAAGGAGCAAAGGGCCTTTTGCTAGTAGAGATGGAAATGAAGCACTCAGAGACCCTGAAGGAAAGTGTATCCCCTGGTCAGGAAGGAGAACTTCTCTCCTCAGTTAGTGTTAGTAGGACCAGAAGATAGATAGGGGTGAGGCCAGGGGCTTGGGGTCTGACCTGGCCACTGCCTCAGTTTGGAATATGGACCTTCCAGTCTTATAGGTCAGCCCCTAGAGTCTTGGCTTTTGTTACCTACTTGGAGCCACCCTTCTGGTACTTTCTCCTACTCTGGCAAAGGAAGGTTGAGGTTGTCTAGCATCTGACCAGTTCTGCTTCAGAAGAGCTGCCCGGTGCCCAGACCTGGGACTGGCCTACAGCAAGGGATCTGGCTGGGAAGTTCCTTGGGCTACAAAGAGTTGTTAGGGAACGACTATTCCCTCCCCAAGGGCTTGCCCTGTTTTATAAACAAGTCTGTGCTATACTGCTTCTCTCTGAGAATAAAACCAGAAGATTCAAGCACCACAAGCAGCAAGCTCTTGGCTACTAAGCAAATGTATTAGTGGAAGATTTATGTAGATGATTTACTAATGCTTGGCAGATTAGCCTCAGTCAATCTTAGGCCATCAAAGAAGCAAAGATCTAGGAAGGATGACATCCTGCCAAGGTGGGAGGGAGGAGAGAGCATAGAGGTTATATCCTCTATCCTGCTCCACTCCCAGTATCCTCAAGAATAAGTTCAGTACCTGGAAAAAAGGGAACATATCACAATAACTGCAATAAATTAAAGTTCAAGGTGCTGAACTTCCTATTAGCAACAGTTTCATTGCAGCAAGTTTATTCATTGAAGGAAGATATCCAGTGCCCTGAATCCTACCTGTTTGAGAACCAAGTTAGTGAAAAGGAAGGGTCCCAGTTTCTCCTCTGAATGACCTGCCTCTAGACCAGGATCTGAATGGGAAATTGGCTTTATTTACCTCAGTCTAGGCTCAGAGGAACAAAGAGCCTTTGGGGAAGGAGAAGAGGTAAAGTTGGTTGCTAGGAGGAAATAGGTTAGGAGCCAGGGAGCAGGTAAAACTTTAAAGGGTAGGAAATGACAATCTGCCTTTACATAGTTCCTAGGCCTTCAGGATTGTGTCTGGAGTGCCTTGGGTGATTGTCTGTGAAGGTCATTGCCCCACTGGTAAAACCCATTAGTAATGTGGTATCACAAGGATGAGTAGCACCCTTGGTATTCAGCAAGTCAGCACTCCAGGGGTCCCTCTTTCCATCTTCAACCTCTGCCTCTAGGAATAAACCCCTAAAACATGCTTTTTCCCAGGCCAGTTTTCTTAGTTTCTCTTCAGGGAAAGAAGGGAGAGGGAGAAGAAAGAGAAAGCATTAGAGATTCCTGGAGAGTCTATGTCAACAGTTAGCAGGGAATCAGAAACACAAGAGGAGCTCTGCAAAAGAGAGAGGCAGCTATGGCGAGACCTGGTAGCAGACAATAGGCAAAGGAGAAAAGTATGGCTTTATCTGGGCCCTCCTGTCTGAGAAGTGTTCTTCCAGTTCCTAAGGCTTGATAGGCTAAGGTCAGGCTTTAGGACACCTAGGAGGGGGAAGGAGGAACACCTATTTTCATTCTAGTCCAAGGAAGGCCAATAGCACAGAATCTTAGAACAGAGTTCTCAGACCTAAGTGTGGCTGTGAGGAAGATTCAGACAGAGCGCAGAGGAATTGGGGAAAACAGGTTGGAAGTGGCAAGCTCTGGAGAGATTGCAGAGACTCTCATTGTCAGGATCCCTGGGCTTGGGAATGCGGGGTCCCCATTCCCTAGGTTCCTCTATTACTGGGGTCTGTAAAAGAAGCCAAGAACAAATGGGGAAAGGAGGGAGGAGAGGAGACCCTTAGGGTTTTTTCCCGGGTTTGTGCGCAGCGCCTCCCCGCGGCCGCTCCGCGCGGCTACAGAAGTACTTGGTGACCCGCCGGCGGCACTGCTCGCAGCGAACAGCGCAGCACCAGTGGAACTTGCAGTTGCAGCTGGACACTGTCTCGGCACGGCGTTCCTCCACCGCCAGCCCGCAGTCCCCGCAGAGCCGGCGGCAGCTGCGGCGCTCCCAGCGGCCGAGGGCCCGTCCGCGCCGCAGGCACTCTCGGCCCTCGGTGCCCAGCAGCCCCAGCGTTTTGTTCTCCAGGCAGTAGTCTGGGGAGTCCTCCAGGTGCACGAGCTCTCGGGTGGAGATGGAGCGGAAGGTGTCGGCGATGGCGCCGCGGCCCGCCGCGCTGTTGCCCACACCCTGCAGCAGGTCCACCTTGAGTGCTGCGTGGTATTTTTCCTTCAGGTGCGCGCCCACCTCGCGGAACTCGGGCAGCTGCAGCCAGCAGGTCTGCGTGGTGCAGCTGCCAGACACGCCGTGGCACTTGCACGTGCGTTTCATGGTGCCCTTCACCGCCTGGGGAAAGAGCTAGAAGTGAGGCCCGGGATTAAGCGTGTGCTGAGCCTCTGCCCCTGAGGGCTTGTGAGGCATCTAGCTAGTCTACTTGGCCAGCCCGCTTGGTTACCTCATTTTCCGCATCTGTGAAATGAACTTAGGAGTTGTCCGCACCTGGGGCTGGTACTAGATGGAGCCGGCTGCCTAATCCCAGGGGCTGCAGGACTCACCTTGCGGCCAGCCTCGTTATTGTGCAGGTTCATGGCTGCCCGTGCATCCTGTCCTGTTTCCAGAGCATCGACGAACTGCTTGGAAATTGCCTCTCCGAAGCCCACGTTGTCACTGCAGCCTCCCCATAGCCAGCCTTGGCCCCCTGGAAAAGGGCAGGGGGAGGAAAGGTCATCGAGTAGGCGGGTGCGGAGCCTTTTGGCCTGCTGTTCCTAATTGGGTTGGGGGTTCCGGTACAGGAGAGGATTAAAGTTGGGCGAGTGCCCGGTGTATCCAGATTAGTTTCGATCTAGATTTGTTTTTGCCACTTTTGCGCTCCACTTCCAGCCTCAGCCAATCCCCTGTTCAAGACTCCATGACGTAAGCAGTAGCCGAATGGATTCTCTGCAAGGTGCGAGTGCGCTTTTCCGCATACAGTGCTCTACCCACCAGGCAGAGGTGCATGTGCCCTGCCGGTGACTGAGGTCCGGACGGGACAAAATGGCACAGAGCATTGTGAGGGAGACACTGGCGCAATTGAAATAAGATGGAACAACCAAGGTGGAAATTGATCGGAAGGGCACAGAGGATTGGAAACGGCAGTGGAGGTAGAGTGGAAAGTAGACGGGCCTGGGCAACATGAAAGGAAGTTCCCCCTGTATTTGAGAGAAGGAACAGAGGATTAAGTCCGAAGAGTGTTGTTCCTTTATTATTATTATTATTATCATCATTATTATTATTATGTTTAAATTAAGGAAACCACTCAATGGGAGAAGAGGTTCCAAAGCTACATTTAGTCTGGTTTGTCACTGTAGGGTTTGGGCTCAAACTGGTTCACTCATCTTCAGCATGATTTTACTCATATTTAGAAGAATACAACTTTTCTTCACCCCACCAAGCTGCCCACCAACCTTTTCATTCTTTAAGTGAACTTAACTGGCTTGTGCTACCTGTCCCCACATTGCTACTCACCCAGCTGCCCATTGCGGGAGTCATCACAGCCACAGTTATCAAAATCCCCAAGGCTGCAGTTTCTAGTCAGGGTGTACATGACTCCAGCAGAACTGATGGCATGTACAAATGCTGTCTCCCGATTCGCTGTCAGGAACCCAAAATCCAGAAGTTAGAGGGAGGGGTTGCAGCCCGAAGAAATGCCTGTCATGCTACTTTCCTTTAATACCACGATTATACCTTCCTTTCCCAGCTCCATCCTATTCTCCCATCTTTAAAATGTGTCTTACACTTTTCCAGGGTCTGCTCCATCCCTGGCCTTAGCCTTACTCCTCTCCCTTCCTGTCTTTTCAGGCCACACATTTTATGGCTAGGTGGCGAGGTTATTGTTGACACACATGATTGTAAAGGATTTAGATGGAAAAGAGCCTGAGGAAGAAATGGGAAAGAAGATGAATCTGAAGACTAGGTTATAAAGAACCCATCCCCACTTCCTCCTGGAACATTGGAGTCTGAGAGGCATGTGTCGTTAGTCTTGAAAAGAACCTCTGACTGGCAGTTCTTTCATTTTTTGGCATGCCACTCTGTCTTCTCCATGGGAATCTGGTCTCCAGACCAGTTTCCACTTGCCCAGTACTTCTGCTGAGCCTGCTGAAGGAAGGGGCTAAGAGGTGTAGTAATTATGACCTGCTACCTACCTCCTGATGTTATTTATATTGTGAAGGAACCTTTAGCCAAATGGAAAGCCAAGGATGACATGGGATTGAGGGTGAGGCAAGGCCCATTTGTTGAGCAGTGACAGTGTTGGGGAAGAAAGAAAAATGCCTCTGTAGGTACAGAAGAGGAGGTGGGAAAGAAAAGGAGAAGATCTTCCAGGGAGGGAGATGACCTGAGAGAAGAGAGCAGGTGAAGAATAAGGGTGTAGAGGAGTCAGAGAGCCATCACTGGGGCTCTAATCAGTGACCAGGGGGTCCAGGGAACTGTGGCCAAGGCTTTCCTTACCACTGCGAAGCCCGCCATGGCTGGACAGCTGCAGGGCTCTCTCAGGGCAGTTCCAGCGGTCCCAGGCAAACTGATATTTGCATTCTTCAATACCACTCTGAGCGCCAGCTGCCACACTGCTGGAGTAGATCAGGTAAGCCTGCAGGGACACAGGGGTCAAAATTCAGACTGAACTTAGGAGGCATTTGCCTAACCTGATCAAGCACCTCTCTTCCTGCCCACTCTCCCATCCCTCTAAAATAATGGTGGAGTGAGCACTTTAAATATGCTGTCTCATTTAACATAACAAATAACCTTGTGAAACAGGTACCATTTTATAGACTAGGAAACTGAGGCTCAGAGAGGTCATTTGTCCAAGGTCCCACAGTTGGCAAATGAACTAGGAATGAAATATAGTTTTATCAGACTGTAGTCCCCACTGTCCTTTATTCATTCTACTGCCTCTACAAAATGAGCCCAAATCACATAATTCATGAAATTTCATCTATTTTCATTCCATTACTATCTTAGAAAATAATATTTTGGAGCTGGAAATGCCCTTCTGTGTGCAGATCATGTAATACAATTCCAACAGTTTAAAGATGAGACGTTGCATCCCACTATGGCACTGAGAAGGATGTGTGACTTTACAGCCTAACACCATGAAAGGCTGCTGACTTCCCTCCCTGCCCCCCAAGACATAGTCTTGCTCTGTTGCCCTGGGTAGAGTGCAGTAGCATATCATAGCTCACTGTAACCTCAAACTCCTGGGCTCAGGGGATCCTCCTGCCTTAGCCTCCTGAGTAGCTGGGACTACAGGTGCACACCACCATGCCTGGCTAATTTTTTTCTATTTTTAGTAGAGACGGGGGTCTCATTCTTGCTCAGGCTGGTCTTGAACTCTTGAGCTCAAGCAATCCTCCCACGTTGGCCTCCCAGAGTGCTAGGATTACAGGTGTGAGGAACTGTACCTGGCCCAAAGTCTATTGACTTTTATGGTTCTGGAAATTCTGGCCATAAATTTAGAATCAGTGCTCCTGAGTTCTTGTCACTGACATTAGTTTGCTTTGTGGTTTTGGGTGTGTCCCTAACCCTCTCTGGGCCTCAGTTTTCCTATCTATAATGTATATAGCATAATAAAAGATATGTATATGATGAAAAGAAATAGACATGTATAGTCTTTGGTCAACAAGCTAAGATTAGTGAAATCCATATTAATCAAAGGAATTTTTCTTACCTTTGGACCAGTCATCAGGAAATTGTTCACTGACCTAGAAGGGGAAAAAAACACAAACCACAGAGTATAATGGAGAGATACTAACTTGTTTTTGCTTCCAAGAGTTGTAAGAGTTATTTCAGCAAATATAATTGATAGGAAGAAAGGGAAACTAATTTCACCGAGGAAACATTGTGCATAAAAACCTACTAAAATAACTTATTTAGTAAAAAATAATATGAATAAAAGTAGTATGATTTCCTTGAATTTTTAAAGTTAGTTAAAATTCCCCATACCATAAAAATTGAGAGTAATGTTTGATTATTATTTTGCCATGGGGTGGGAAGAGAGCTAGCATTAACTCCTGATTGTGTACCAGATGCTCTTCTCTCAGTATTTTACATATTGATCTTGTTAAATCCTTACTGTCTCAGGCATTATTATCTCTTCCACAAATAGGGAATCTAAGACTCAAGAAAAGTTAAATATATGTTCAATCTCATCCAGCTAATAAATGAAGGAAGCAGGTTTGAATCCATCTTACTCCATGGGATATTAGAAGCATAGCTCTCTAATGAGGAAGAGGCAAACAGTGGAATATCTTTCTAGGGATTGAGTCACCGTTAAATTCCAAAAATATATAATCTGATTCTGGAAAATGGTTTGGCTGTTTCTTTTAAAACTAAAAATAGATTTGCCACATGGCTTAGCAGTTGCACTGTTGGGCATTTATCCCAGGGAATTTTGTGCTTGGTTCCAAGTCACTGCAAAGATCTAAAAATAAATTTTTTTTTATAAATAAAATTTTTTTAATTAAAAAAAAATTTGTACTCAGATGCTCATACTTGGATGCTTTATTCATAATAGCCCCAAACTGGAAACTACCCTAAATGTTCTTCAGTGGGTGAAGGTTTAAAAAAACTGTGGTACATCCACACCATAGAATATTACACAGCAATAGAAAGAAAAGAACTTCATGAAATTATGGAGGCTGAAAAAAAAAGGAAGGAATGATTGATAAATGCAACAACTTTAATGAACCTCAAGGAAATTATACTGAGTGATTAAAGTCAATCTCCAAAGGATACATGCTGTATGATTCTATTTGTATAACAGTAGTGAAATAATGTAGAGCTGGAGAACAGATTAGTGGTCGCCAGGGATTTGGGATAGGGGGTGGGTGGGCTATAAAGAGTAACATGAGAGAGTCGTGGGGAGATGGTAGAGTTAAGTGTCTTTGTGATTGTGGTCATGGTTACACAAGTGGCAAAGTTGCATCAGGCTACACACACACACACACACACACGCACACTCAAGTACCAACAAGTGTATGCAAAAATGGTGAAGTCTGAATAAGATTTATGATAATGTACTATGGTTGTAAGATGTTAACACTGAGGGAGGTTGGGGCCAGGGTACGTGGGACTTCCTTGTACAAATGTACATTTCTTTGCATCTTTTTCAAATCTGTAATTACATAAAAATGAAAAGTGAAGTACATATGTACATACATGATCCACAGTGTTAGAGATTTGGAGAATGACTTCAGAATAGGCATTTGAAAGTTAATCAAAATGTTTTATCTGTTATCATTCTTTATCAATTATAATTTAAGAAAGTAACATGGGAATCATTATGTATCATTCCACAAAAGTTGGTGTGCCCCTGCAATTCTGAAGGCTGATAAGATGCTATACGTCACCAGAAAGGAGACTAGAAATGAAACAGACCAAGAAAGTTTAGTCTCAAAAAGCCTTGGCTGACTCTTTTGATACAAAATACACACAACACCTAAAATGTGAGTAGTTTTTGAAAAACAGTATTAGCAAACTGGGAGGCTGCCATATGAGAAGATAAAAAGGATTCTGAAAGAGATGTAATAGAATTTTAGCAAATCATGACAGACTACAAAAACTAAAGCCTACTTTTTAAAGCTTGGCAGGCAAACTTAAGTCAACTGAAAAGAAGCACTATTCTATTGGGGGTGGTAGTACAAGCAAAGCACAAAAATAAATTCAAAATTATTTAAATGAATTCACAGTTGCCAAAGCCATTATGGGTTTGGAGATAAATTTCTGATCCTTAAAAACTGATGTCAGAGGAGTCAGCCAGGCCCTGGCCTCAGGGAAAGGAGCCTAATCTTGACGTTAGGAATAACTTTCAAAGATTTTGGACATTAGCAGGTCTGACAGAGGCAAGTTCCCATTTTCCGTAAAACAGACATTGTCAGGAAAGAAAACAAAACAAAAATCAAGCAACAAAGGAGAAAGTTTTGCCGTAGGCCTACATGAAGATTCTTCCTGTGAGAGGATTCTAAGTTGGAACCACAGGGAGGGATGGGCAGAGAAACTAGAGAATTCTTCTTTCCTGGAAGATCCTACAATATGTATGTATGTATTTATTTATTTATTTTTAGGGCATCTGATACATTTCAGGATGATCCTACAATATGTAAAGATTTGTATGTGCTGGTCTAGCCCAATTGATTGATGAATCAGATTTAACTGAGCACCTGTCATGGGACAAAACTGTAGGCCTTATTTGGACAACATTTCCATAAATTGACTTGTGTTGTTAACCTTTGAGTTATTTTCAGACCTATTTGAACCTTCTGGCTGGCTTACTCATATCCAAAATATTCTATATTATGAAAAGACTGTGTGTCCTGTGGTGAGCACCAAAGGAGGAGGACCTTGTTCTTGATTAATGAGACAATGACATGCTGTCCTTTTGGGGGGTAAAATATAGATTGCAGAAAGCATAGTGAGTGTGTGTTGTGAGAAAATGCAAAGAATTTAAGGGTTTATATGGGTGCCACCTAGGGACAGTCATATGACTGAAGGAAAGACGCTAACAAACATGGAAGGCATAAATGTTTAACAGGTGGAGGCTTCTCTACAGACAGAACATGGTAAAACCGGTATCCTCCTTGATGGAGGTACAAGCTTCCCACTTCCCATGAGGATGCACAGTTGCTGATGATACTACCCAAATTTGGTGCCATTCAAAGGGTTTATGCCTTCCTGGACCCTCCCAACTATTCTCAGACCTTTTATTGAACTCTAGACTTGCATATCTAACTATATTCTCGACATCTCCCCTTCCATGTTTAATAGGCATCTCAAACTTAACATGTCCAAAACTGAACTCCTGATCCTTGATGCCACCAACCCAAGCCCGTTCTTTATGTAGTCTTCTCCATCTAATAAAAGACAGTTCCTCCTAGTTATTCAGACAAAAATCTCAAGGGTCATCTTTGACTCCTTTCTGTCTCTCTAATCCTGTATTCAGTCTGTCCTCAAATCCTGCCAGCTCCAGTTCAAAATGCATCCAGAATCTAACTAATTCTTTTCTTTTCTTTATTTTCTTTTCTTTTCCTTCCTTCCTTCCTTTCTTCCTTCCTTCCTTCCTTCCTTCCTTCCTTCCCTTCCTTTCCTTCCTTCCTTGACAGGGTCTTGCTCTGTCACCCAGGCTGGAGTACAGTAGCACAATCATGGCTCACTGTAGCCTCCAAATCCCCCACTCAAGCGATCCTCCCACCTCAGCCTCCTGAATAGCTGGGACTACAGGCATGAGCCACCACATCCAGCTAATTTTTCATAGAGACAGGGTCTTGCTCTTGCTAAGGCTGGTCTGGAACTCCTGGCCTCAAGTGATCCTCCCACCTTAGCCTCCCAAAGTGCTGGGATTACAGGCATGAGCTGCCACGCCTGGCCTAGAATCTGATCAGTTCTTTTTTTTTTTTTTTTGAGACAGTGTCTCACTGTGTTGTCCAGGCTAGAGTGCTGTGGCATCATCCTCGCTCACAGCAACCTCAAACTCCAGGGCTCAAGTGATCCTCCTGCCTCAGCCTCCCGAGTAGCTGGGACTACAGGCATGCGCCACCATGCCCGGCTAATTTTTTCTATATATTTTTAGTTGTCCGATTAATTTCTTTCTATTTTTAGTAGAGACGGGGTCTTGCTCTTGCTCAGGCTGGTCTCGAACTCCTGAGCTCAAACAATCCACCCGTCTCGGCCTCCCAGAGAGCTAGGATTACAGGCATGAGCCACCGTGCCTGGCTCTGACCAGTTCTTAACACCTTCACTGTTGTCACCCTTGCTCAAGCTGTCATCATCTCTTATCTGGATTATTGTGAAAACCTACCAATTGATCTCCTTTCTTCCACCCTTATTCTACCACATTCTATTCTCAAAATGATTCATCTCTTTAAGATTAATGCCTTTAAAATACAAACCAAATTTTGCCACTCTCTTCTCTAAGTCTTCTAATAATTCCCTATCTCATGCAGAGTAGAAGTCAAATTCTTATTGTGGTTTATGAAAATCCTTCTGGCCTCCTGTTATGCCTCTGACCTAATCTGCTTCCCCTTCGCTGCTCTGCTCCAGCCGTACTGGTCTCCTTTTTTCTCTTCCACACCAGGTGCTCTCTAGCCTCTGGGTCCTTGTACTTGTTCTCTCTTCCCAAAATGCTTTTTACCCAGACATCCACACAGCTTGTTCCTGCACCTACATCAAATGTGTCATGCTCCTTGAGGCTTTCTGTCATCATCCTATTCAAAACTTTACCTCCTCATTCCCTTTCTCTGCTTCATTTTTTTCTATGGTGCTTTTTATCATCTGACCACTATGTGTTTTATATATTTATTTGTTTAGTGTTTGCTTCCTCCCACTAGACTGTCAGGTTCATTAAGGCAGTTTTTTTTTTTTTTTGGTCCATTTTGTTCATCAAATATTACCAGTGCCTTGAGCAGTGCCTGGGAATAATAAACACTTCATAAACATTTGTTGAATGAAAGAATGATGGAACCCACATTTAGGGTTGAGAGTAGGAAAAAATATCATCTAAGAAAACTCAGGAGCAGCTATCTAGAAAGATAGGGAGATAGGATAAAATTCCTCATTCATGCCCCCGGTTTTAACGATTACGATTATATGATGTCTCCCAAATCCTTACCTTCGGCCCTGACTTCTAGCTTGAGATCTGAAGCTGCATTTCCAAATGAATGCTCCATTTCTCTACTGAAAACGTTTCAAATTTTAAGACAGTATGTCTAAAAGCTAACTTATCTTCCCTGCCAAACTAGCCACTTCTCCTGACTTTACTGTATTTTATTAATGGAACCTCTAGTTTCCCAAGTTTCTCCCAATATGCTCTCACCGTCCAATTAGTTACCAAGATTTGTGTGTATTGTACCCCTATCATTTTTTACATACCAGTTCCCTCTTTTCTACTCTCACTATCACAGTTTTAGTTGTGGCCTCCAACCTAGACCACTGTAGAAGCTCTACTAACTGACTTCTCTAATTACAATCTTTACCCCATTCCAATCAAGTGTATAGTCTGCAGCTAGATCACTCTTCTGGAAAGCCTGATTCTGATGTTATCCTTCTGAGGATTATCTTCCATAGTTCTCCAACTTTTGGCACTCAAGGTCCTTCATAACCTGACCCTACATAACCTTTCCAACCTTGTATCCCATTAAATATCCCTACTTGTCTAATCCTCTAGTCAAGCTGAACCAGTTCCTATTCCTGGACATCCATACATTCATGCCTCTATGCCTTTCCTCATGTTGTTGTGTTAAATCTTACCTATTCTTAGTATTTTCGATCACTGGTGCTAGAACAACTGCATATCCGCATACAAATGAATGAGGTTGGATCCTTACATCATACTATCTACAAAAAATAATTAAAAATGGACCATAGACCTAAATGTAAAACTCTTAGAACAAAGCATAGGTTAGGTGTGAATTTTTGGAACATGGAGTTAGGCAATGGTTTTATTGATATGATACTAAAAGCACAAGCAACAAAAGAAAACATAGATAAATTGGACTTCTTTAAAATTAAAAACTTCTGTGCTTCAGAAAACACCAACAAGAAAGTGAAAAGACAACTCACAGAATGGGAGAAAATATTTGCAAAGCATATATCTGATAAAGGGTTAACATCCAGAATATATAGAAATATTAGAATATATAGAATATAGAACATACAGAAATGTTCATATCTATATGAATTATTCAGAATAGGCAATTCCATAGAAACTGAGTAGATTAGCAGTTGCTGGGGGTTGAGGGGAGGGGCAATGGTGGGGAGTGACTGCTAAGGGATAAGGGGTTTCTTTTGGGGGTAATGAAAATTTTCTAAAATTGATTGTGGTGAGGGTTACACAAGTCTGTGAATTTACTAAAAACCATTGATTTGTATACCTTAAAAGGGTGAATTTTATAGGATGTGGATTATATTTCATCAAAGCTATTATTTTTAAAATCTTACTTATTCTTCAATAAGTACTAGTACAAAAGCCACAACTAGCACTTCTTGAAGTCTCACAGCAACTTTCTTCTGCCTCATGTTAAGGTTTTCCTTTCCTCCCTTTTACAGGCTGCCTTAATTATCTCTGTATACCCTCCAGCTCCTAATCTAGTTAGTACCTTGAACATAGTAAGCACTCCATAAAAATGGATTGAATTAAAGGGTTTTGAAAAAATAGATGGAAGCACCATCAGATGCAACAGAAATTTTGAGGAGAAAAGGGACTGCAAAAAGGTTTTGAGGAACATGAGAAGGAAGTCTGTGGCAAGCCAGTGCTCCCACCAATTTTTTAATGTAGTGAGCAGACAACTGTGCTACATTAGCAGATGATCACACAACAAGAATAATAGACAGTGAGCACCGAGCATATGTACGCAGAGGTTAGCGTTATAACCAAACCATTAGCAAAGTCAATCCGACACACTTAATGCTATGTGTAATTGTTATTGTGCTTCATAGTAATTAGGCATAAGTGGTAAGCATTTTACATAAATAGTTAGTTTTGCTTTTACCCTGCCATGTAAAAATTTTATAATTTTTTCTTCTCCTTTTGTTAGTCTTCCTGTGTATGTGAGTGTGTGTACTGATATCATATAAAGCTTAATTATATGACATAATAATAGCTAACACTTATCGGGTATGTCAGGAACCCTTCTAAGTGCTTTACCTATATCATCTTTTTAAATTTCCATAGCAACTCCACAGGGCGGGTACCATACTTTTTTACTGAATGTTTGTTCTGTGTACAGCAAGTACTATTTTAAGTGCATTACATATCTTTAAGCTCACATAATTATCACAACAATTAAATGCAGTAGAAATTATTATATCTTCCATTTTACAGATACAGAAACTGAAATGTAGAGTGGTCAGCCAGCATCTCAGAGCTAGTTAAGCAGTAAAGCCAGGACTGGGACCTGGGCAGGCTGATTCTAGAGCACATACTGCTCAACTGCTATGCTTTTCCCCACCCATATTTCCCTTGCTCTTATTCCTACCTGCTAATCCAGGACTCCTGATTCCTGAAAAATTCTTGATAAGTATTTCTGGGAGGCCTAAGTGATCTAACTGAGGTTTTGCACACACTCATAAATAAGCCCACTTGCCCACTTAATGATCACATTGTCTCTGCTACTTTTTTTTTTTTTTTTAGAAATGGGGTCTCGCTCTGTCACTCAGGCTGGAGTGTGGAGTGCAGTGGCTGGATTATAGCTCACTGAAGCTTTGAACTCCTGGCTCAAGCAATCCTCCCACCTCAGCCTCTGGAGTCACTGGGATTACAGGTATGTGCCACTGTGCCTGGACCTGCTACTTTTTTATCCCTTCTTTGCTCCAGCCCTCCCTTGTGCTTCCATGTCCACAAGACAACTGGAACTGCCAGGCACAAGCTATGCTTTATCTGGGAACCACCACATCCTCTGGGAATGCTTTCTGGAGACTGTTGCTGCTCACATTGGCTTCTATGTATAGCAGAGTAGGAAAGAGTAGAGATGAACAAGTACTAGAGGACCCTGTGTGCAGCAGTGGTGGAGGGGATAGTCATGCATTGCTTAATGACAGGGATATGTTCTGAGAATTCATCCTTAAGTGATTTTGTCGTTGTGTAAACATCATAGAGTGCACTCACACAAACCTAGATGCTGTAGCCTGTTGCTCCCAGGCTACAAACCTGAACGGCATGTTACTGTACTGAATACTGTAGGCAGTTGTAACACAATGGTATTTGTGCTTCTAAACATAAAAAAGGTACAGTAAAAATATGGTATATAAGATTTTTAAAAAATAGTACACACATATAGCGTGCTTACCATGAATGGAGCTTGCAGGACTGGAAGTTTCTCTGGGTGAGTCAGTGAGTGAGTGGTGAGTGAATGTGAAGGTCTAGGACATTACTGTACACTGCTGTAGATTTTATGAATACTGTACACTTAGGCTACATTAAATTTATTTAAAAATTTTTTCTTTCTTCAATAATAAGTTAACCTTAGTTTACTATAATTTTTTTACTTTACACACTTTTAAATTTTTTTAACTTTCTGACTCTTTCGTAATAACCCTTAAATACCTTAAAATACAAACACATTGTACAGCTCTACAAAAATATTTTCCATCTTTATAGTCTTATTCTATAAGCTTTTTTCTATTTTTAAAAATGTTTTCTTTTTTTTAACCTTTCAAACTTTTTCATTACAAACTAGGACACAAACACATACGTTAGCCAAGGCCTACACGGGGTCAGGATCATCATTATCACTGTCTTCCACCTCCACATCTTGTCCCACTGGAAGGTCTTCAGGAGCAATAACACGCATGGAGCTGTCATCTCCTGTGATAACAATGCCTTCTTCTGGAATACATCCTGAAGGACCTGTCTGAGGCTGTTTTACAGTTAGCTTTTTTTAAAAATAAGTAAAAGGAGTATATGCTAAAATTACAATTAAGACTATAGTGTAGTATTATAAATACCTAAACCAGTAACAT
>NW_012153396.1:1957540-1960423 GCF_000956105.1 Propithecus coquereli | reverse complement strand
TATATTTTTAGTTGTCCAGATCATTTCTTTCTATTTTTTAGTAGAGACGGCGTCTCGCTCTTGCTCAGGCTGGTCTTGAACTCCTGACCTTGAGCGATCCACCCGCCTTGGCCTCCCAGAGTGCTAGGATTACAGGCGTGAGCCACCGCGCCTGGCCTTCACCTCTGCACTCTTGTCACCAATCCCGAAGTGAGTCTTTAACTCACTCTTTGGTCTATACTTTTTTCTATATATTTCCAAGGCCACTTTATGCCTCTTCCAAGTTAATTTATCAACAGCAAGAATTTGAGATCTCATTTATTCTGAGCTCTCACAGTAATGTCCCACTGTAAGTAGCTTCTGCTGACACTTGCTCCTATCTAGGCTGGTTAGCCAAACTATGCCCTTTTGTCCTTGTCTTCACCACCTTCTGCCACAGCTCCTCTAATGTGAACACTTACAAGGAAGTTCTTTCCCATTCCTTTCAGTGTGTGTCAAAGTCCTTGCTATTCTCTTCGTTACTAAATATCTTTTCAACTGTTGTTAAACAGTAAATGGATACAGATGCATTAGTAGTTTTGAGGATGTGGGTAACCTCTAAAGCAGAGCCCTGTGGACTTTATGTCACTGCCTATTGCTTCTCTGTTCTGGAGGCCTTCTAACCTTGCAGCACCTCAGTGGCTATAATCTAGCCACAATCTAGCCACAGTTAAAAGTTCTTTTATTTAGGGCACTATAGCTCCTTAAACATCCACGTCTTTCTGCATTGTGTGGCTTCTCTCATGGGCTATATTGCCTACCGAATTGCCTATTCCATAATCAGCCAGATCCTCAGTAAAATATTTTCCCAGGGAGCTGGGACAGGAGGGGAGGGACTTTGGATCAACCCAAATACAAATGTCACAGCTTCTTTTTTAGCTCTTGGAAAGTCTCCAAGTTTCTTTTCTTTCGTTTATTTGTTTGTTTGTTTGTGTGCCTTGGTTGTGGTTTTTGTTTTTTTTTTAACCTAACATTCATTATCCATAGATACACATACACACTAATAGACAAAGACCTTCTTCACCTGATAGCATTTGAAGAAGTTTACATTATTTTACCACCTTAGCAAGTTCACAGAAAATTGCAAGTTCCCATTCTCTGTCAATTTTATCTAATTGTGGACAAGGGGTTTAAGCCACTATCCAATTAGTTTCAACAATTTCTTTTTATTTTGGGGCATTTCTCCAAACTAGCATAGCCCATGAGATGGTTTGTACCACATCACATTGGATGGGTAGCAGTTTAGTGGCCATGGTGAGAACACATGCCTGATTACATACAGCCCATGCCACAGATGGGCACTGGACCAAAAGTGCCAAGTACCATGCTACGTTTAGACTAACTTCTCCCTTTACACAACTAGGACCTTGTTACTAAGCCAGTTTTGTGTGTTGGACTCACTCTACCCTTATTATAAGCATTCTTTCCCAAGAAGCTATGCAGTCTCATGTCTTGCAGGCCAGCCTCACTAGTTTGCCAGGTGTGCCTTTGATGTGTTTGAATCCCAATGGTTGATGTAGCTTAGACTTAAGGTAGGGTTACTCTTTTCCCCACCCCACACATGATTTTAAAAAGCAAACGTTCTGAATTTGAATCTCCAGAATATGATGTTTTCTTCTCAATACCCAGGACTTTCATCTTAATGCCTTCTGATCCCTTCTTTCTTTCCATCTCTCTTAACTTTCCCCACAAGTCTTTGAGTAACATTTTTGGCTTCTCTCTAACCTTTAATCCCATCTCTCGAGGTCCATAAAACACCTCTGAGTCATGAGGCTCTGTTTGTTCTGCTTCAAGAGAGACCATCTGATTACCGTAATTGGGGTGATGGCCCAAGGGGAAAGAAGTGGTACTGAATGTACATAGATTGCAGATCTTCTCCATCTAGAGATTTGTCACAGAGGAAGTATAAGAAAAAGGGGTTAAAAGGTTAAGGGGAGGGTCCAGAGCAGGGATCGCTGCCTGGAGCTGTAGCTAGAAGGTGTTCCAGTGACGCAACTTTTTCTTAGAATGAATTTCTGACAGCAGCTTTTCACTCCATAGAACTCTCAAAATGCCTTGTGCTGTGGAGAGCCCAAAGACAGCTCTTTCTGAGTAAGTTTCCTTGTGACTCTTTCTATCTTCCACAACATCTGACCCACAGAACACACATGCACAAGCACACACAGAGATATGTACACACACACACATACAATTAAATAGAAGGTAGGTCTTACTAAGAACTGTGAAATAATACCCCATTATTCCAAAATTTTTCTTCACTATCCCTCTCTGACAATACCTGAGGGTATTTAAACTAGGAATAATTCACTGTACAATTACAGTTAAGTTTAAAATGCAAAATTTTTTCCAAGGGTGAACAGCACGACTAATTTTTATCCATTCTAAAGTTTAAACAATTGAAATCAGGCTTTCCTATTTAGCTAGGGGAGGGGATTAGGAAGTAGAAGTTACAAGATATCTGAAGTCTTGAAGGAAAGAGAAACATTAAGAATTTCAAAGACAAATTTCCTCCTACTTAACAAGAGAGAACAAAGCTGATATCAATGGAGAGATCTATTTCAGTAGGGCCATGGAACAGAAGCCAGATTACAGAGCGTAAAGAGTTATGAAATCGGCCGGGCGATTACATGCCTGTAATCCTAGCACTCTGGGAGGCCGAGGCAGAAAGATCACTCGAGGTCAGGAATTTGAGACCAGCTTGAGCAAGAGCGAGACCCCGTCTCTAGTAAAAATAGAAAAAAATTAGCTGGACAACTAAAAATATACAGAAAAAACTAGCCAGGCATGGTGGCGCATGCCTGTAGTCCCAGCTACTCGGGAGGCTGAGGCAGAAGGATTGCTTGAGCCCAGGAGTTTGAGGTTGCT
>NW_012153396.1:1955410-1957490 GCF_000956105.1 Propithecus coquereli | reverse complement strand
GCATTTCTCCAAACTAGCATAGCCCATGAGATGGCTGGTAGTGCAGGAGGTTTGTTTACACCAGCATCATCGCAAACACATGAGTAATGTGTTGAGCTATGAAGTTAGGATGCTACTATGTCAGTAGGTGATAGGAATTTTTTAGCTCCATTATAATTTTATGGGACCACCATCGCATAGCAGTTCATTGTTGACCAAAACATCATTATTCAGTACATGACTGTATTTAGGAGCTCTCAGTATTTTCTGCTGAATTTTTCAGTAAATCTAAAACTTCTCTTAAAAAGTCTATTTATTTTTTTAAAGTAGGGACAAATATCTTTGTTTTACTTTTATGCCAGTACCATGCTGTTTTTGTGTCTTTTAACCCCCTTTAGAATTTTACATTTCTACTTGGGTATCAAAAGGATCATTTGTGCACAGGGGTCTTACAGAGTTTTAGTAAAACGGTTTTCTCAGTTTTTGCTTATAGCATCCCTCCTAGTAATCCTCCAACCCCTCCATTAGTCTGTAACCAAGGGGCTTGCTAAAAAATTCAAGTGGCAAGCTTCATTGCTGGATCTTCTCAGTTCTCTTCCTTAAGAGCAAATGCACTCTTGGGAAGATTCCATAATCACTCATTTCGGTAAACTTCTGGCACCTGCAGCCCTACTAATTCTCCTGATATACTCGGATATGCTAAATCTAAGTGGTAGGTCCAACTTAGAGCCCCTTCAAAGGGTGCCCCTTTCAAAGAGTGCCATCCTTACAAAGAAATGGGAGATTTAAAAAAAATACATTAAATAGAGTCTCTCTGGTGTTGTGTTGATACCATTCCTTGGCTCAGCCTTTGGGGACCTCATGCGAAAAGTGCCTTGCCAACCCAAGAATAGTGTGCATTGGCCTTAGCATGCCGGCCACTGTTGATTCGCCCACCCCAGACTTCTTCCACCCCTATAATGACTCCCTGGAGAATAAGCACCAACGCACTTCCTGATTTTAGGGAAGACTCTTTAAGACTCTTTAGTACCTTGGGAGCTGGCAGTTTCCATTGATTCAAAAGCAAACACATGAGGACTAGGGTCTGGCCATATAAGCAGAATCATGTCTCAATAAGACTCTGACTGAAGCTCTAGCCCTTCTATAGTCCCCAGGTGCCTGAAGAGGGTTGCTTTGGTGACAGCATCTTCCCCAGACTTGTCCCTGGCCTTACTGTGAGTCCCAGTGGTGAAGGGCATGAGCAACGACCATGCTCTACCAACTCCCAATAACCGTCTGATGGAGGTAGTGCTGGCCTAGACACGACTTGATTCTTTCCCTACCCTGCTCCTGTCTCATGGAGTCTGTCTTACTTTCATGTTCTCTTAGAGGTGTTCCATCAGTCTAGGACAGTGGAGGACAAAATGTCAAGTACAGGAGAATCCTCTGAGGGAGTTTATTAAACATAAAGACTTCTGGGCCCCAGCTCCAGAGACTCTTGTTCAGTAGTGCTGATGGGGAAGGAGAGATAATGGGCGGTAGTTCCTCATGTCCAAGTCCCTGAGATGGTTGCATTGCAGATGACCCTTAGACTCCACTTGAGAAATACTGGGCCAGAAGGAAAACATGGAGATGCCTACAAGCACCTAATACCTAAGTCATAATTTGAGGGCCTAGGAGACTGAAGTTATTTCTTTAATCTTCTGGGAAAAAATGGTTGTTCCCATTGCAGCAGTAACAAATTGGTGGATGTTCTCTTTTTTGTATCTGGATGGAGCACTTCTGGTTTTGGTAGCTCTCAAATCTCTCATTGGTCATTGCCTTGAAGGGCTGGGTCTCTGACTGCACTGCGTATTAAAGTCATGGATTTCTTTCCTTTCTTGCAGATTTTCTTTGTATTATAGAGTGTTCTCCTAGTAATTACCACTGACTTATTTATGGCCATCTTCCCCATATCAGGAATAAAATATTTTGGGGGGTAAAATATGCCCACAAGGATTCTGAGTCTTTGTCTAGGGGCCATCTGTCGTCTAGCCCCTCCACTCATGGAAGCCTTTAATGCCAGAGCTTTATTTTACATTCTTAGACCACTTCTGCACTCTTTTTTTTTTTTTTTTTTTTT
>NW_012153396.1:1941391-1952250 GCF_000956105.1 Propithecus coquereli | reverse complement strand
CGGGAGGCTGAGGCAGAAGGATTGCTTGAGCCCAGGAGTTTGAGGTTGCTGTGAGCTAGGTTGACCCCATGGCACTCTAGCCCCAGCAACAATAAGACTCTGTCTCAAAAAAAAAAAAAAGTTATGAAATGAAAGCAGCTGGTGTCAACTCATTGGAGGAGTATGGCATTGAAAGGAAAAAGACAAAGGACAAATGACTGCAGTGGAGATTGGAGCCCAGGGAAGATTTTTCTCAAGGTGAATATCAAAGGAAAAATTCAGGAATGGGTACTTTGCATCATATTCCCCCGTATCTATTTTACTGATTTAAACTCCATCTCTTTCTTCAAAGGGAGCTCAGCCCTGTAAATAATTCTAAAAATATTTTTTATAAATGTGAATTTTCTATATAATAATGCAGTGTCCTAAAATATGAAAAAAAAATCCTTATAGACCAATTGGCTAAAAAATTTAAATAGGTGTGTCAGTTTTATTAGTAGTCCTTATATTAAAATGTATATTAAAATCCTACATTATTTCAAATCCAGCCCTTGCCAAATAATTATTGGCAAAGGCCACGTAATAGCCCGCAGGACAACTATGTACCATGGATCTCTGCAAAACAATCTCAGGCAGATTCCTTCCCAAACAAATCACAAATTTTCAAGGGATAGTCTTTTCCCCTGCAACTGACATGTCATTTGTATCCCAGTATATTTTATAGAGTGATAAGCTGTCTTTTCTTGTTCTCATTCCCTTATTTCTTTATGTATTGTAGCAAGCTCCAAGAAACACTGAGCTACAAAACGCTTCAGCACTTAGCATCTAAATGAGGATTCTAACGGGGAATAAGCTGTACTCACTTTCTTTTCCTTGGTCTCTAAGTGAAAGCTGCTAAGGAACAGCTCAAGCCACTATTCCCAGAAAGCCTGGGCTCACAGGACCTTCTTCCACAGTCATTACAGAAGCAGAGAATTTTGTTTTGTTTTTTCATCTTGTTACTTGGCTCCTTGTAATACAGACTTTAGAAAATATTCATGTTCTCAACTGCATTGATGGATACAATACCAGTTTATTTCAGTATAGTAGAAGGTAGGTGTACGCGGTAACTCTAAGAATTATCCTGTAAAATAACTAGGTGAACAGTTCAAGGTAAGAAAATTGAAAGGCTTTGGCACTTTAGTAATATTTTCACTACTTAATGGAACTATATCCAAATGGGTGGTAAAAATGTTCTCTCCCCAGTCTGACCCAACTATCCATTTCTGTTGCCTTTGCTAACCAGCCACAGTTCCAACAGAAATAAACTCAAACATGTATTTGAATGACTTATCTCCTTTTGCTAATTTGTATTCTTGGTTTTCCCCCAAAGGCAATCATATCTTTACAGTGTTCCCCAAAATTCATTCTAATTATTGGCCTAGATTTCTCAGACACAGGATAGAAGATTCCTTTTCCTAGCTCTCCTCTTCCTATTTTGAACCATGGTAGTATTTGGAAGATTTGGACTAAGAGAAATATATGCAGTTGAAAATGCTACAGAAAGTATAAATTAAACATGATTGGTTAAGGATTGATAACAGTTGAAGCTGAGTAATGGGGGGTTCATTATATATGCTGTTCTCTCTACCTTTGTAAAAAAAAAAGAAATTTTCCAAATTATAAAATTTTAAAAACAAACAGAATGCTCCTGAAGCAATAATCTATAGAACCTGGGCTCCACCAGATGCCTAGGATTAAGGCAAAGAAATGTCAGACAGGATAATGTGAACAATTTATTGGTTCATTATTTATTATCCTGGATATTGATATGGAATGCAACCTTCAAAGTCTAATATGGTAAACCTGAAGAGCCTGAGTACAGGAAAAGGACTGAGATCTATGGCAGCAAACAGTGATTACAGTTTTGAAAGAAGAGGAAATTCCTACTTGTGTAGGATGGTTTAAGTTTGGTCTGGAGAATATAAGAATTTCATCTATAGAGTTGCATAGAAAGACCAAACTATTGTCCCTTTCATAAGGCCTTATTGGGACTACTGGAGCATAGCCTCATAATATGCTGGTTCTAGAGGATGATGAAGTTGAGAAAACAACCTATTAAAAAGTGAATTTGGACAGATTAGATAATGGTGAACCTAAATGAACCCTTGTGGTCTGATTTACTCTTGGTTTGGAGAAAACTCTAACCTAAGAAGCATACAGAGAAATAAAATGATCAATAACAAAGGCTTACAATAAAGATTGAGAAAAACAAACCATAAAAGTTTGGCATATAATGAGACTGGAGAGCCCGTCCGAAGTGGATGGTAGTTTCTTTTGAGAGGCCCTTGGAGTATAGGTATATTTCAAACGGGAGGCAATGGGGAATGTTATTTATGTGAACCAAGCTCAGAGTTTCCCCCAACTGTTAACCCAGCCTGATCCTTTACCTAGTAAAAAGAAAATCTGCTTTCTGGAAAATGAGGATTTATCTTAAGAAAAATTGTATTGACCCCACTCTCTAAGCCATATGAATTCTCCTCTACCTTTCTAATGGAAATAGAATAATTGGAGCCCAGGAAAAAGGAATTTTATTAATCATCCTAAGAGAGAATAGCATTGCCCAATATAGAGCAGCATTAAACCAATTGTCCCAGCTGGGAAAAAGAAAAAAACAATCTCTTTCCATGGATGAGAGAGAGTTTGGATTAAAACTACTTTTCTTCTGGTCCTTTTTTATGCCTCATTTGTCTCTATGTAATATCACAAAAAGGAGGTCCTTTTTGTGTCATATTATCCGCCAAAAAAAAAAAAGAAGAAGAAGAAGGTGCACCTGAGAGTATTCTCCTCATCACTTGCACAAACTGAGTTCATAAGAAGAGCTGTAACGAAGTGTCTCTTCCCAGGATCTCATAGCCTTTGTTGTCAATAATAATTATAATAATAATAGTTATTATTGTCTTTCACAACAGGAGAAATAGAGACTCTGAAAGGAAAAACATAGGGCTCAAGCTGTTGAGGAAATCAGTGATAAAACAGGGAATTAAACTTCTCTGGTCATGTTTTGGGCCCTCAGGCCTTCCTACAGCGCAGCTGCTAATCTAGTCCATCTCAGAGTTGCTCCCTGCACTTTTTTTATGGACCAGGGAAGCTCATAGATATGTGAGTCTTTTTTTTCTTTTTTTTTTTTTTTTGAGACACGGTCTTGCTCTGTTGTCCAGTAGAGTGCAGTGGCATGATCATAGCTCACTGCAGCCTCCAACACCTGGGCTCAAGTGATCCTCTCCCCTCAGCCTCCCGAGTGTCTGGTACTACAGGCATACACCACCATGCCTGGATAATTTTTTTTATTTTTTGTAGAGATGAGGTCTGACTGTTGCCCAGGCTGGTCTCAAACTCCTGACCTCAAGTTATCCTCCCATTTTGGCCTCCCAAAGTGCTAGGATACCATGCCTGTCCAGGATATGTGAGTCTTTTTTTATTGGCATATTTTTTTCTAGATTCCAAAGCAGTTCCTCACATCTTACTTTTTATTTCTCTAACTTCAGAGATTCCCAGCCTCTTCGAGGATGAGACTCTCTTCCTAATGTGACAAAGTTTAGTGGAAGCTCACTTGATTGTACTTGTTCTTTTTGTATCTGCTGGTGGGAAAAACTCAGCATGACAAAAACTATCAGGAATTCAATAATTTTTAAATGAGTTTGTATTTTATTGTTTATAATAAACATTTGAAAATAGTAGCACATACATGTGGAGAGCAATAATTTTGGCTATCCACAATGATGGGTGAGAAGATGGATTCCTACAATAACTGATCCCTTTGCTAATCAGGGGTCTCACGTGTCATTATCAGATGAAATTTCAAGAGCCATAAAAAGGTTACTCTAATAACATGAAAGTAGAGAACCAAAGGATGATGTTTTTTAAAAGCTGTCTTAAAATTCAAAGATTTTAGATAAATGCTTACCCTACTGCAGAAGAGAAAGCAACCCTGTTTAAACCCCTACTACAGACCTTTAGAAAGATGCGGAGGTAGTAATCTCTGTTGAAGAATGAGAGCAGAGCCATGGTTGAGCTCTGTGTCCCAGTGCATCTTTCTCATTTGGTGACTGAGTTAGGCAGAGAGAGAGAGAGAGAGAGTAAGAGATGGACAGAACTGGGCAAGACCCAGTATTATTATGAGACATCATTTGGAGTAAAATGGGGTCAACCGTTAAGAAAAAAACATTTTCTAGGCCTGTTCGTTGTAGATGAGTAAGTGCATTGGAAGAAAAATCAAACTGATTCATCTCTGACCACCATTATAATTATTACCCTTGCTTGGATGTATCATGTATTCCCATTCTCTCTCTCTCTCTCTTTTTGGAGCCATAATAATTAAGAAAAACAAATTCAAAGAAAAGATTTTTCTCAAGTCACAGAAGAATAATTCTCTTCAGAATTGTCCCAACAATAAGAAACTGTGAAAAAATATTTTTAAAAAAAATTATCTTGTATTGATTTACCGAGTAAAACTGCATATGATAGGTGAATGTCATCATTATTTTCTCCCTTTCAAGCCTAGGAGTTTCTGTTGATGGACTCTTTCAGACGGTAATTTCAGACAGGCCTACAATTGAACGGCCAAGCAGAAATTGTGGTTCTCTATTTGTTAAATGCTTTTGAGGTCCTTACATAAAAGGTTGATAACGAAGTATTAAGAGAAACATTTCAAAGGCTAAGCTTGGTCAAATTTCTCTGCATGGCACAAAGGGGAAGATGACCTTATGCAAAACCCTGATAGTTTCATTACAAGAATAATCAAGATTTAATGTTAAAGTTAAAAATCACTTTACAAATGCTACCAAAACCAGATTCTTGGCAAAGTATACATGTTTAATTCAAATTTCGGCTTATAGGAAAAAGCAATTAAAATCTAATCCATTACACAGGAGATTTGTACATTTTCTTCTCAAAGTCAGGCAAAGCGAGAAGGGGTTCTTAAACCCTGTTTTTAAATTAGAACTTTCTTTCACATCCCTTTTTTTCTTTTTCTTTTTGAATCCAGACACTTGAATTTGGACAGACAAGCAACCCAGCCACCTTTCAGTGTGGCTGTGTCAGTATCGGAATGAAATGAACATGACCCCCTCCAGCAGGGAAGGGAACACACAGTAAAGGTATTTTTTATAGAACAATTCTTCACACCGCCCTGGTGACTAGGGAAAGGAATCTCGTGTTTCTCTTTTGCTGATACTGAATCAGCTGAAGAATACCATGAACATCAGTAGAAATGCTCTGAAATAGTCTCCTCTCCCTTTTGTCTTTTTGTTCTCATGAAAGGGAGAGAAGAGAGATTTTTTTTTTGAACACTGAATTATTTAATTAAAATGCCAATTAAAAATGGACCAATTATTTGGTGGTTCAGTTTATAATCAGAAATGTTGCCAATTATCACATCAACTTGCAAATAGTTGTATTAAGTTGGCATACTTCTTATCAACACTCCAATAAAGATGGCCATACTCATTTATAAGAATACACTCTCAATAATTAGCACAAGGAGCTTATTTTAGCAAAGAAAGTCCTATTCTTGCTTCCTCAACAGTTTATTTATCCAAGGTTTATATCTTGGATAAATAGATGGTCAAAATGAGAACTGATCAAGAGAGAGACTGAGCTTATATCTGAATTGGAGAGAGACTCCAAACAGCCTAGCAACCTGCATTCTGTATGTTATTGTGTGTTTGCTTATTAACAGTTGGATGTATAGATACTTTATGTGGTTTCCAAGAGCTAAATGAGAATGGTGATAATATTCTCTATCATTTGTGCAATGTTTTATAGTTTATAAGTTTACTTTAACATATATTATCTGATTTTCTGAGCAATTTAGAAATTTTTGTAAATTGAACAAATTAAATTTGTAGAGAAGTTTAGATTTTGAAAATATCTGGTTTTAACCATGTTTGTTAACCCAATACTAACTCAGTTGTTCAAATAAATTTTTAATGTCTAGGAAATGATACTATGAGCAGTTACTTAGAGTATTCTGAAAAAATTAAAGTCAGAAAATACAAAATAAGATCACACTGAATTTTGTCTCCAGCCTTCATCTCAAGATCAGATTCAACACATACTAGAACCTGCTTTGAGACACCTCCTCTTCTCCGCAATACTGACATCAGGATTTGGTAAGAAGGGCTACTGTACATTTCCCCCCAAATCACTTGGAATATTTATGGTATAGCAATTTATAAAAATAGGAACCCCCGATCTTTTAATCCTTTTTTGGTAGGGGTCCTAAAGATTTACTGAAATTAGCTACAAATTTAGGAAGAGCCCTATTCCATAGGATAGTTTTTCCCAGGAGAGATCTCAAGGTTTCCTACATTTCTGGAAATGAAAAAGAGTTTTCTCCAATATATTACACACACTTACCTATTCCTAGTTCCAGGTAGGAGTCCAGATTACTTACCAGGTACGGCTGAGTTGGAGGACACAGGTGAAAAGAAAGATGCACACAGAAGGCTTCATAAGAAACATAATCCTCTGGAGTGACATAGAAAATTCTAAAAAATAGGGAGATAGAGAAGCAAGATGGGAAGGATTCTCCTCAGAGGTAGTGGGATGGAATTCTCAAAGCCCAACTTCCTTGGTGTGTAAGCGATCCCAAACAGAGTTAAGGGGAGGTGAAATGGAGCTGCCAAACGTCCAAAGAAGAGATTATCTACTTAATTAAAGTTTTTTTTCCTCTCTAAGTCCTTCAGCCAATCAGAACTCAAGTGCCAGAAAAAGATTGAGTCGATCAAAAGAACACTCCAGGATCCTCCCAGACAAATGCAGAAGAAGGGGACCAGGAGAAAGAGGACAAAGAAAGAAGGGGGGTGGGGGGAAGAGACATAGCAAATCCCTTCTACATAATCACTGCGTGGAGTCTCTCTTTCCTCCCTCTTGCCTGTCCCCTCCCACCACACCACAACCTCCCCCCACCCACGCACACTCACTCACACACACACATACACACACACACACACACACACACACACACAGCCTAGTCCCCAAAAGAGATTTAGAAGGGTCTGTGCTTTCCCAGTTGTCCTTTGTAGCACTTGGAGACTGAATTTGCATTCAGAGTAGCTTTCTTCAGAGAAAAAATAGACCATGTACGGGTGAACCTCAGGCCTCTGATTTGAGCATGTGGGGACACAACTCAACCACCTGTGTGTTCTCTTTCTAAGTTAGAAAGAAGATCAGGAAACTTCAGGAACCTTTGCATCACACGATTACTTAGCGAACACCTATTACATTCCCAGCCCTACACTAGGCATTGTGGAAATGTTTAAAAACAAAAACATGATTTCTGCCCTAAAGACATTTACAACTTAGTAAGGTGATAATAAAAGGATGTAGTTTTAATAAAGTATTAAATTGCTAAAAACTGACTATAATCATGCAGGCTTATTTGGGAAGGGCGGTTTCTGAAGAAGGAAGAATGTGAGTTTCAAAGAGGGGATGAGATTCAAAGAGAGCTCAAAATCCTCACCCTCTTCAATTCAGGTGGTAGGGCCACGAGGACACTCAAGCCCTTGCTCACACTTCTCTGAGTTGCATCCCGTCTGTTCCCCCAGGGAGGAGGGGTTGCCTCCGTCAGAGTGCAAACGCTCCTCCAGGGCTCCAAACTTATTTCCATCTGGCCACATCTTCTGTCTCAGCATCCATATCACCTTTCTTAAGGGCTCCCCAGAGACCATTGTTCTCTTCCTTTATCCTTGTTCCTCTTGCTTCCAAACGCTCTCTGGCCAGATCTACACTGGCAAACTGAACTGGAAAATAAGAAATTATTAAATGAATTCATTATCTAGATTATTCGGGCCAGATGATTTAGGGATCTTGACCTTAATATTTTGACTGTGTAACTTTGTTGTCCACATGGAATCTTCCTGATCAGATATTATTTGGGATTCCAAACCTTACTGTGAGATGGCTGAGTCAGTTTTGACCTCCCCCCACACCCCCCACACAAAAAACTATAGGTCCTTCTTTCTCTCTCTTCACTCAGAAAGGGAGCAGCAGAGTCAACTGCAGACCAAGAGTCAAGTCCTAGGAAGGTAAGGAATTTCAATCGTGACTTCTTCCCTGTCCACAGAAGGAGGGTTCTTGCCATTTACTTGACTAGGGAATTTCTCAGGGATGGAATAACTCATTAGGAGGTAGAGCAGATTTGAGCAGTTTGTGTGTAAAAAGGGAGAGCTAATTTAAAACAAGTTCCTTGTGACACTGTCCTACCCCCTCAGAATTTCTTCCACAAAAGAAAAAATTTAATACTTTTATTGTTTTTTACAAAACTTTTGTTGTTTATTATAAAAACTTACATATGACAGAAATAGAGAAAATGCAAATCCCCTTTGGTGACCTTCCTTCTCCCCTCCAGGGTAATAAATGTTAGTTTTGGATGATCTTTCTGGTTTTTAAAATATGTATATGTGCTTATAAATATATATAAACATTTTTCACAAAAATGAGACTGTGTAAATTATATTTTACAAATTGCTTTTCTTACTTAATAATATATTTTATAGCTTTCTGTGTTAGGTCCAAAAGATATCTCTTTTCTCTCTCTCTCTTGCTCCCTTTATTTTGTTGGTTTTTTTTTTTTTTTTTCTTTTTTTGAGACAGAGTCTGGCTCTGTTGCCTGGGCTGGAGTGCTGTGGCATCAGCCTAGCTCACAGCAACCTCCAACTCCTGGGCTCAAGCGATCCTCCTGCCTCAGCCTCCCAAGTAGCTGGGACTACAGTCATGTGCCACCATGCCCGGCAAATTTTTTCTATATATATTGTTGTCCAGATCATTTCTTTCTATTTTTTAGTAGAGACAGGGTCTCACTCTTGTTCAGGCTGGTCTCGAACTCCTGACCTTGAGTGATCCTCCCGCCTCCACCTCCCAGAGCGCTAGGATTACAGGCATGAGCCACCTCGCCGGCCGCTCCCTTTATTTTAAAGAGTCAGATAATATATAAACTGTCAGGTGTGCAAGTAATCTTATCTTGCTGAATATTTGGGTTTTAGTCTAATGCAGGAATTGGAAGCTTTTTAATTTATTTCAATTTGGATTTAAGTATTGCTATTTTAATCACCTTGATGATGAAGAATAGGGTCTCTGTGTCAACGGCTTAGGTACAACACATTATAAAGAAAATTATGAGTTCCACCATACTTTGTTTTCAACTCTATAACCCTCTTAGTGTCCTCTCATAATTTTCAAATCCTAGGTCTGGAATTTCCTCCCAGTGCCCTCAAATCGGGAGTCCCATGTAAAAATGAGCTACATCTGCATTATTCCTCTAAAACTGAGCTATATTACATTATTCAATAACTTTTACTATTATAAATATCTAAAAATAAGATGTTCTGAGATCTTTTGGGATTTTATACCAGGAACTGATTTATTAAAGCATTTTACAACCAAGTTTCTTAATCTTTTATCCTAGTTTATCTTCTGAAGGTGTTTGCTTGATAATATTATTAATATTTTAGACCTAAAATGTGGAAATTAAGGCAGATGGCAGAAAAGCAATACACTGAATACTAGTAGTGATATTACTCTTTTAAATTATTAAGACCCTGATACTGCTATAGTTTATTCTTTTTTTTTTTTTTTTTTTTGAGACAGAGTCTCACTGTGTTGCCCCTGCTAGAGTGCCATGGCATCATCCTAGCTCACAGCAACCTCAAACTCCTGGGCTCAAGCAATCCTTCTGCCTGAGCCTCCCGAGTAGCTGGGACTGCAGGCATGCGCCACCATGCCCGGCTAATTTTTTCTATATATTTTTAGTTGTCCAGATAATTTCTTTCTATTTTTAGTAGAGACGGGGTCTTGCTCTTGCTCAGGCTGGTTTCGAGCTCCTGAGCTCAAATAATTCGCCCGCCTCGGCCTCCCAGAGAGCTAGGATTACAGGCATGAGCCACTGCGCCCGGCCACTGTAGTTTATTCTTTATTTAAAACTTAAATATTAGCACATTTGCTTTGTTGTACTTTTTCCAGAAAAAAAACATGGAAATGTTAATTTTTCTATGTGTTTAATTGGCAAAAACTTAATGACCTAGATATGTCAGGCCCTGTGTAAGACGTTGAATCATAGTGATAAAGAAAGCTGCCACCACTTATAGTCTCCTGGAAGAACAGACAAGTAAACACTCAAAAGTGCCAAGGGAGACAGACACATGGAGCTCTTCAGGAGTGTGGAGGTGGTCTACCTAAAAGACAGGAGAGAGAGGCAGAGGCTTTCTAGGAGATGCAAAGACTTGAAAAAAAATTGAATAAGAGTTCATCAACAGTGATGGAAAGGAAGGGGTTCCATCTAGAGGAAATAACAAAAGGTATTACAAATCTGTGAAGCAACAGGGTACTTTTGGAGAACTACTGTTAGTTACTACTAGTCCATTGTGGCTGAAGTGTATATAATGGAGAGATAGATGAAAGGCCAGAGAAATTAGGTAGGATGTGGGTGGGGAAGGGCCTATGCTAAAGAGTTTGGATTTTATCATTTTGAAGGCAACTGGAAGCCATCAAATGGTTTAAGCAGACGTATAACATAAACTTTGTATATTAGAAGTCTATTACGAAACTATTTTTTGGCAGTGATGAAATATGGCTTAGATGAGGGTGATACGGAAGACAGAGGCAATTTAGGGCCACTTGCAGAAATCCAAGTGAGAAAAGACAAAGGCTAAACTGTGGTAGCAAACAAAAGAGGATGAAATTAGATATATTCAGGCGGGGCACAATGGCTCACGCCTGTAATCCTAGCACTCTGGGAGGCCGAGGCAGGAGGATTGCTTGAGCTCAGGAGTTCGAGACCAGCTTGAGCAAGAGTGAGACCCCGTCTCTACTATAAATAGAAAGAAATTAGCCAAACAACT
>NW_012153396.1:1938700-1940691 GCF_000956105.1 Propithecus coquereli | reverse complement strand
CAGTAGGATTGCTTGAGCCCAGGAGTTTGAGGTTGCTGTGAGCTAGGCTGACGCCATGGCACTCTAGCCCGGGCAACAGAGTGAGACTCTGTCTCTTAAAAAAAAAAGAAAAGAATTAGCTGGGTGTGGTGGCGTTCACCACACCTGTAGTCATGCGGGAGGATTGCTTGAGGCTAGGAGCTCCAGACCAGCTGAGCAAAAGCGAGACCCTGCTTCTGCAAAAATTAAAAAATTTAGCCAGGCATGGTTGGCACATGCCTGTAGTCCCAGACACTTGGGAGACTGGACTGAGGATTACTCGAGTCCGGAAGTTTGAGGTTGCAGTGAGCTATGATGATGCCACTGCACTCTAGCCCAGGCAACAGAGCAAGTCACTGTCCACCCCTCCCCCCCCAAAAAATTACTACACCTAATAGCTTTAGTAGAGCACTTTTGGAGCATCTACCTAGCTCATAATGACCACTTTTATGAGCTATCTTACCTCCAATGGGGGGGGCCTCCAGCAGTGATTTTGTACCACATGCCAGCCTTCCCCCATCCCTACCATAAATGGTTATAACTAACTGGGTGCTTTCCCCAGCTGAGCCAAGCAGATTTCCTTCCCTGGGAATTTGGATGAGAGAGAGAATGACAAGAGAGGAAAATGTATCTCTGTCAACCTAAGTTGCTCAGTGTCTCCTGAATATCCCATTTTTTTTTTTCAAAAGGAGAAGAATGCTGAGAGCAGAAAGGAGAAGCATGAGATAGTAAAATTCTTTCTAAAATAGATAACAAAGGAGAGAAAGATTTAGAGAATCTAGAAGCCCTATAGCAGTGGATGGATGGGGTCAAAGCTGAACATATCTTTGTACAACAAATAACGACTGCATCAACTTCAATAACTGATACCTGGCTAAGAGAGTTTAACATTGAATAACATAACTTGTGGAGATGATCCCCTTTCACAGTCACTGACCTCTGCTCAGAATTCCCTCTCTTTGTGAGGACAGTCTAGGCAGGAAGTAATCAATGACTGAAGGGCCTGGTTAACTTATTCCTTTTTACTTTACTGTTTCATTTCCACTGGCTTTTCAAGGATGCTCAGATTGGAAGCAATATGCCATTCCTGAGAAAGAAAAAATTGATATAGAAAACGAATTTTTGTGATATATTAATTTCGTAGAGCTGCTACTATGTAACAAAGTACCACAAACTGGGAGTCTTAAAACAAACGAAATGTAGTCCGTCATAGCTCAGAAGGCAGAAGTTCAAAATTAAGGTGTCAGCAGGATTGGTTCCTCCGCGGGGGCTCAGAAGAAGACTCTGTTCTAAGACTTTCTCTTAACTCTGGTATTGCTGGCAATCCTTGGCATTCCTTGGCTTGTAGACCATCACTCCAATCTCTGCTTCTGTCATCACATGGTGTTCTCCCTGTATGTCTGTATCTCCGTGTCTCTTTTCTTCTTGTAAGGACACCAGTCATATTGGATTAAGAGCCTACCCTACTCCAGCATGACCTCATCTTAACTTGACTAATTACATCCACAACTCTATTTCTAAATAAGGTCATGTGCTGAGATATTGGAGATTAAGGTTTCAGTATATATTTTGGGGGGACACAATTCAACCCATAACATGTAGTAGATATATAACTTTTTTAATGAGTGCAAAAATACAGTTAGATAGATAGAATGAACAATATCTGATAGCACAAGAAAGTGACTATAATTAACAATAAATTTGGGTATACTTTAACACATTAACTGCCATGTGAGTTGTATTTAACTCACACTAGTGTTGAGCCTGGGACCTCATGAAGCATATGTATAATAACTCACATGTCTTTTTACCTTGAGCTATGTGAACTATTTTTCAAGTTTCATATAATTCACACACAGAAAACAACACAAAGTAACACATTTTTCTTTAAATTAGAAAGGATTGTTTTGTTTTCGAAGTTTTTATTCTATTTTCATAATAAAACACTATGGTGCTGAGGAAAGTTTTTTTTT
>NW_012153396.1:1937168-1938324 GCF_000956105.1 Propithecus coquereli | reverse complement strand
ATAATTTCAGATTTTATCACTTTGGATCCTTTCACCTGGGTGATCAAATCCCACATATCAGTTGATGGAAAGTTCTGTGATGCTAGAGCCCGCATTTTGGGTATTGAGCCCTTTCTCATTGAGCCATTTGACTTATTTTGAGGAGAACTCTTCAATTATATGCCGGAGAGGTAGGTGCTTGATGGATGAAGGGAGAGTGAAGTTGATGGATCAACTGTTCTGCGTACAGACTTTTAATCAATACGTACCACATCTCACTTATCCCTTCTGTTGTACCGGGTGTTTCCCAGTTAAAAGCTCCTCCTGGATTCTGTGGACTGACCAATGCCCTTGGCCGCATCACCTCCCCACGCATGCTTTAGGCAGTAGCTTCTTCTTCTTGGCTTCGTTAATTACCCTTTCTTTATTGCTACTCTAACTTCAAAAAGTTGGTTGAAATCTTCATTTGCTGATGGGTCCCTTTATTATTTTCACCATTGTTAGTTTGTATGTTATTTATTTGTCATCGTTTTAATAGGGTGGGGTACCAGTAGTAAGAGGGAAAAATTACATGTGTTCAATTGGCCATCTAAAACTTGTGGATATATACACTTAAGATTTTAATAGATATCACCAAATTGCCTTTCCTTTTCCATATTTATATTTCTTGATTCTGTTTCTTCTTTTATTGCATTGATGAAACTTGAATACAATGTTGGTAGTAGTAGTGGGCCTCCTAATCTTGTCCTATTTTAGTAGAAATGCTTCTAATATTTCATCATTAAATAATATGTTTTTTGTGGATCTTTTATGAGGCTGACACATTTCTTAATATTTCTGCCAAGTTTTTGAAAAATCTGTATTGTTTTTTAATCTTATTAAATTATTTTGGTGCCTGGCAAGGTGGCTTGTACCTGTAATCCTGTAATCCTAGCCCTCTGGGAGGCTGAAACAGGAAGATTGCTTGAGGCCAGGAGTTCAGGACCAGCCTGAGCAAGAGTGAGACCCCAACTCTACAAAAAATAGAAAAATTAGCCAGGCATAGTGGCGTATACATGTAGTCCCAGCTACTGGGGAGGCTGAGGCAAGAGGATCACTTGAGCCTAGGAGTTTGAATTTGCAGTGACCTATGATGATGCCATTGCACTCTAACCAGGGCTACGGAGTGAGACTCTGT
>NW_012153396.1:1933665-1935657 GCF_000956105.1 Propithecus coquereli | reverse complement strand
ATAACCTAGTTTCTTCATTTAAACTACTGCATAACATTTCTTCTATGAATGTAATAAAATGTATTTATCCATTCTCTTTTGGTGGATACTTGAGTTTTCTTTTATGCAGATACTCTTATCTCCTGGAACTCAGGTATCATACTAGAAATGGAATTGTCGGTCCAAAAAACAAGCTCTTTAACTTTACCAGATTCAGCGAAATTTTTCTCCAGATTGTTTATACCAATTTATAGTCCCTCAAGCAATATGAAAGTTCTGTTTCTTCACATTTTTACTCACACTTGGTATTATAACACTTAATTTTTTCAATCTAATGAGTATGAAATGGCCCCTACAAGGAAGAAGCAGAAAGAGGTTTGACCAAGATAGGAGGCAGACAGCGATGTGAAGATGGAAGCAGAGACAGGTTTGAAGATGCCACGCTACTAGCTTTGAAGATGGAGGAAGGGGTTATGAACTAGGAAATGCAGGGAATGCAGCTCTAGAATCTAGAAAAGGCAAGAAAACATTCTCCCCTAGAGCCTCCAGAGAGAACATGGCCCTGCCCACACTTTAATTTTGGCCCATTGAAATGGAGTTTAGACTTCTGGTCTCCAGAACTGTTAGAGAAAAAAATGTGTGTTTTTTTAAGCCAACATGTTTGTGGTAATTTTTTATAGCAGCTATAGGAAACCAACACAGCATGTCTTATAATTGATGGCTCTTACAATCCCTGACAGCCAGGCAACAAGTCATGATGTAGTTGTATTACTTGTACATATAGGAACTTGGCTGTTAACTCCTGATCTCATTATTGGACAACTATAATCCCTTGACATTTCAAACAAAAAACTATTTCAAGGTTATACGGGGAAGAACTGTGAGTCCTGGTTATTGTCTGAAAATATTCCATTGACACTTTCTTGTAAGAAGAAGGAAATATTAGCATCTAGAATCTTAATAGAGAATTATAAAACTTCATTGAAAAACATTATAACATTCTCCATCAAGGTCTTAGATGTATCATGTTAGGTTTATTCCTATGTACTTCATATTTTTTATGTTACTGTAAGTGAAGTCATTTTTTAAATCATACTTTCTGATTGTTGCTGGCACAATTGATTTGTTATATTAGCTTTGTATTCAGAAACATTATTTACCTTAATTTTAATATTTCATGGTATCTTCTTTTGCATTTCTTTATTGAGATATATGATCTGAAAATATGGACAATTTCTTCCTTTTGGTTCTTGTTGTCATTTTACTGTGTCACTAAGACCTCTCATTCAATGTTGAATAGAAGTGATGATAGTGGCAACTTTTTTTATGAAATTAAAGGGAATAATTTTAATGTTTCACCATGAAACAAGATATTTGATATGACATTGTGATAACCAGTCCCCAAAATGGGTCCAAGTGATCTTTGCCTAATGATCTTCATACCCTATACCTGATAGGGCTGACCTGTAAAATAGTCTATTGTGGAAATGATGGCGTGTGACTTCTGAGGCTAGATTATGAAAGATATCGATCTTTCCACCTTGCTTTCTCTTGGTTTGCTTGCTCTGGGAGAAGCCAGCTGCTTTGTTGGGAGGACACTCAAGCAGCCTTATGGAAGGGTCACTGTGACAAGGAGGCCTCCTGCCAGCAGCCAGCATTAATTTGCCAGCTCTGTGAGTAAGCCACCTTGGAAGAGGATCCTCCAGCCCCAGTCAAGCCTTCAGATGACTGCAATACTGGCCAACATTCCTGACTGCAACCTCTAACAGCAATTGGAAGCCATAGGAGGGTTTTAAGCAGGGGAGTTTCATGATATGGTTCATATCTTAGGAAAATATATCCTGGTTGCTGTGTGAAGAGTGGATTAGAGGAGTGATAGAATAGAAGCAGGGAGAACCTTTTAGGAAGCCTGTGTGGGAGTCTCGGTGAGAGATGATGGTAGTTTGGCCAAGGTTGGCAGCAGTAGACATATACAGAAGCGGACAAATCAGAAGATTTTTCCATTACTTTGCA
>NW_012153396.1:1930328-1931349 GCF_000956105.1 Propithecus coquereli | reverse complement strand
GTTTTTTTACCACAATAAAAAAGAACTAGGAAAATTGGTTCTGAGATTCTGAATCTGGATAACTGGGATATTATTAAGAGAAAGGGAGATACAAAAACAGAGATGGTTTGTGGCAAGAAAAAAAGGATAGATCCGTTTGAAAACAATGTGGATGTATTTAACACCACTGAACTGTACACTTAAAAATGGTTAAGATGGTAAATTTTATGTTATGTGGGTTTTTTTACCACAATAAAAAAGAACTAGGAAAAAAGAAAGAATAATAAAGGCAAGCTATTCTGTGTCTGTAGTACCAATCTGCCTAAGGACAGGCTTATTTTACTCTGGACTCCTGAAGAAATATGTTCCATATTTTTTTAAATTTATTTTTACTTTTTGAGGCAAGGTCTCCTGTGTTGCCCAGGCTGGAGTGTGGTAGCGATCACAACTCACTGCAGCCTGGAACTCCTGGGCTCAAGCAATCCTCCTGCATCAGCCTCCTGAGTACCTAGGACTACAGGCACATACCACCATGCCCAGCTAATTTTTTTGATTGTTTATAGAGTTAGGGGGTCTCAATATATTTCCTAGGCTGGTCCTGGACTCCTAGCCTCAAGAGATCCTCCCACCTTGGCCTCCCAAAGTGCTGGGATTACAGGTGTGAACCACCATGCCTGGACTATATATTTTAAAAATGAGCACCAAGTTACACAAAGTTGTCCAACCTAATTACTACTAGTACCTCTGCTGCAGTGCAAAGGGAAGAGGGATGAAATTACACCTCATCCATGGCTATAAATGGCTTCTTACCTGACCATTGTGTGCATTGTTTAGCAACCTAGGTTCTCCTGAGCATCAGCCTGGATGGCTCCCTGGTAAGGTGTTTTATTGGTATGTTTCCTACCAGGCATGGCTATTCCTTCCTCATCAGTCATTCCCTAATCTCTCATTCTGAGAGAAAATTACAATCCATATAGAGAGCTAGGAATTGGATGACACATTCTATTCCCATCTATGTTGTCATGCAAAAACACATATGTAT
>NW_012153396.1:1929391-1930278 GCF_000956105.1 Propithecus coquereli | reverse complement strand
ACAGTGAGACTCTGTCTCAAAAAAAAAAAAAGATACTTCACTTAGGAACATCGTCTCCAGTAGGAAATATATTTTTATTATTTTCAAAATAAAAATAATGTAGACATGCAAGAAGCATGAACATTTCGCTTTTACTGCCTATGATTTCACAATGGCTTGTATGGGGATAGAAAAGACATCCTTTGAAATGAGAGCACTTGGTCAAATCAGTATCATACTGGTGGTATGGTATGGTCTTGATTGAGATCCATTCTCCTCATTGTACACGAGACAATGTCTCTTTTCTTCTCGTCAATTCCCTGAAGTCACACCAGGCTTACGGAGGTAAGGCTAGAGAGATAAGTTAGGGCAGATCATGCAGAACCTTGTATGCCAGGCTAAAGACATCATATTTTATTTTGTAGGAATAATCATTGAAGGTTTTTCTGAACAGACGAATAACATAATCAAACATTTTTATAAGGAAAGTTAATTTAATAAAGAATGGATCAGGCTAGGTGTGGTGGCTCACACCCATAATCCCAGCACTTTGGGAGGCAGGAGGACTGCTTGAGGCCAGGAGTTTGAAACCAGCCGGGGTAACATAGTGAGATTCCATTTCTACAAAAAATTAAAAAATTAGCCGGGCATGGTGGCATGTGCCTATAGACCTAGCTACTTGGGAGGCTGAGATGGGAGGATCACTTGAGCCCAGGAGTTCAAGGTTGCAATGAGCTATGATGACGCCACTGCAGAGGGAGAGCCTGTCTCTTAAAAAAACAAAAACAAACACAAAAAAGAATGGATCAACAGGAAGAGAGCCTGGAGACAGGAAAAAGACTTATAAAACTCTTGCAATTGCCCAGGCAAGAAGTAACAATTTATTTTATTTTATTTTTTTCTTCCAG
>NW_012153396.1:1919161-1927609 GCF_000956105.1 Propithecus coquereli | reverse complement strand
TTAATTTCTTTCTATTTTTAGTAGAGACGGGGTCTCGCTCTTGCTCAGGCTGGTTTCGAACTCCTGTGCTCAAACAATCCGCCCGTCTTGGCCTCCCGGAGTGCTAGGATTACAGGCGTGAGCCACCGCGCCGGCCTGCATTAGCTTTTTAAAGATAATGATGTTGGCTTATTTCTACTATGTAATAATCTTAAGTGATTAGATTACATGAATGCCTATTAAGCAGTATATCACTCATTATGCAACTAGGAGTATTACATTTTATTTTTTAAAATTTTAACAGCTTTTAGCAGCTTAATTCCATTTGGTTTTTAAAAAATTTTAACAGCTTTATGTAGGTATAGTTGGTTATACAGTAAACTATATATCTTTGAAGTGTAAAATTTGGTAAGTTTTGGCATAGGTATACACCTGTGAATCCATCACCACAATTAAGATACTGAACATATCCATCAACCTCAAAGTTTCCTCATTCCTCTTTACAATTCCTCCCTTCCCTCTACTCCTTCCCAGTCAGCTCCCACCCTATCTTCCAAGCAGCTACTGACCTGTCTTCTGTCCCTATAGATTTCTTCGCATTTTTTACAATTTTATATAAATGGGATCATACAGTATATACTCTTTTCGTCTGGGTTCTTGCACTCAATATAATGTTTTTTGGTTTTGTTTTTTGAGATAGAATCTCACTCTGTCACCTGGGCTAGAATGCAGTGGTGTCATCATAGCTCCCTGCAACCTCAAATTCCTGGGCTCAAGCAATGCTCCTTCCTCAGCCTTCCAAGTAGCTGGGACTACAGGTGTGTGTAACCACACCCAGCTAATTTTTCTATTTTTAGTGGAGATGGGATCTTGCTCTTGCTCAGGCTGGTCTTGAACACCTGGCCTCAAGCAATCCTCCTGCTTCAGCCTCCCAGGGTGCTAGTATACAGGTACGTGTGAGCCACTGCACCTGAACACAGTATAATGTTTTAAGATTCTTCCATACTGTTGCATTTATCAATAGTTCATTTCTTTTCATTGCCGAATAGTATTCCATTGTGTGAATATATCACAGTTTGTTTACCTGTTCACCTGTTGATGGTCACTGGATTGTTTGCAGGGTTTAGCTGTTACAAATAAAACTGCTATGAGTCTTTTAAAGAGGTATTCTTTTACTTATTTTGGGTAAATACTTAGGTTGTACCATTTTACATTTCTGTCTGTCATTTATGAGAGTTCTAGTTACATCACATCCTTGCCAGCATTCTATATGGTCAGTCTTTTGGAATATAGCCCTTCTAGTAAGTATGCAGTGGTATTGCACTGAGGTTTTAATTTGCACTTCCTGGCTGGGCGAGGTGGCTCACGCCTGTAATCCTAGCACTCTGGGAGGCTGAGGCAGGAGGTTCATTTGAGCTCAGGAGTTCAAGACCAGCCTGAGCAAGGGTGAGACCCTGTCTCTATTAACAATAGAAAAAGTAGCTGGGTGCGGTGGTGTGTGCCTGTAATCCTAACTACTCAGGAGGCTGAGGCAGGAGAATCGCTTCAGCTCAGGAGTTTGAGGTTGCTGTGAGCTAGGCTGACACCACAGCACTCTAGCCCTGGTGACAGAGTAAGACTCCATCTCAAAAAAAAAAAAAAAAAAAAAATTGCATTTGCCTACTGGCTAATGATGTTGAGCATCTTTTTGTGTGCCTATTTACTATCTTCATATAGCTTCTTTGGTGAGTTGTCTATTCAAATCTTTTCCCCATTTTAAAAATTGGGCTGTTTTCTTACTACTGAATTTTGAAAGTCCTATAGATACTCTGGATACATGGCCTTTTTCAGATATGTGAGTTGCAAATGTATTCTGTTGCTTTTCCTTTCTTTTCTTAACATCTTTCAAAGAGCAGAAAAATCTTAATTTTGAAGAAATTCAAGTTATCATTTTTTTCTTATATGGAACATGCTTTTGGCATTGTGTCTAATAAATTTTGCCCAATCCAAGTTCATGAAAATATTCCCCTATGTTTTCTTCTATAAGTTTTAAATATATTCAGGTCTTTGATTCATTTTGAGTTAATTTCATAAGATGTATATATTTTTTTTTTTTACAAAAGTTTGTTCTTAAATATACAACAGGCTTCAACGCAACACTTTGTTTTAGCTATAGTGGCAAAAGATGTTATGGCAGAGAATCCAGAAGTTTAAATAGGAATGCAATCAAGGATCACCATCTCCTCAGGCACAAGGAACAGCTTATTTTTAGCCAGAGTTCTTAATTCCACCTGTGGCCAGAGCTGCCTTTGCTTTTAACTCCTTGAGTGTCTTCTGTTCTTCTTTTTGTTTCTGCCTGAAAGTCTTATCTTCCTCAGCCATCTCCTTGGCCTGCTTCCTGGGCTGTTTCAGGGACTTCTTGCCACCCTCACGGCTGGACATGGCCCTTGCTGCTGAAGTTTCTTTTTTGCTTATGCATATCCAATTGCTCCAGCCACATTTGTTGAAGAGACTTCCCTTTTTCCCTTGAATGCAACTGGGTTTTTTAAAACTAAATTCAGGACTTTCTATTTAACCCTATAGAAGTTTATATTTTCTTCTCAGGCCCCCTTGATCTCCTAGCTTGTCAAGAACGGGAACTGACTTCCTTTCCTGGAAAACTCACCCTTTTGCTTTTGATACCAAAAGAAAAATGAGATTCACTTAAAACCCATCAAAAAATGGTTATATGTAGTCAATGATCCAGCTCAGAGCATCCAGCTAAAGCAGGAGACATGCAAGAGATGAGAAAAGATATTTTCTTTTCCTGAATTATAGCTCACTCCAGAAAAGTTAGGATGGAAGCAGAGCAAGTATAAGAGTGTGCAGCTGAGATGTCAGAAGATTTCATTAAATTCCATGAACAGTTATTAAGCACCTACTATGTGCTTGGTGACTGTTAGGCTCTGGAGAGACAACTGGCAATAGGACACAGTTCTTATCCTTAAGGTGATTCAGACAAGTAAATAGGCAACTGCCTATGCATTGAGAACACACAGGAAGGGAGGGGTGCAGGTAAAGTGTGTAGATGGAGATTGTGGCAGTGAGAAAGATGCAGAGATGTGAAGATGGAACTGGGAGTATTGACATGGTGAGCATTTTCTTGGACTGCAAATGATTGCTTTCCCTTGGGTTCTCTATTGATTGCTCCTGATTGTTAATGTGAGATAGTGTTTATCACTGCTATGACTCTTCCAGCTTCATATATACTTTGACACACTGTTATATCCCTGAGGGTTTGTTTGTTTGTTTATCTTTGAGATAGGGTCTTGCTCTGTTGCCCAGGCTAGAGGGTAGTGGCATTATCATAGCTCACTGTAACTTCAAATTCCTGGGCGCAAGTGATCCTCTTGCTTCAGCCTCCTGAGTAGCTAGGACTATGGGTGCATGCCACCATGTCCAGCTAATTTTTCTATTTTTTTGTAGAGATAGGATCTTGCTATGTTACCCCGGCACGTCTCAGACTCCTGGCCTCAAACTATCCTTCCACCTTGGTATCTCGAAGTGTTTTGACAGTCATGTGGTCATGACTTCCAGTGAACAATCATGTATCTCATACAGAGAAGAGAGCCCATGAAGCTCAGGAAGGCATTAAAAAGCTAGAGGACAGTCCATCCTGCTATTAGAAGTAGATGGCAGAGGTGCATAAAATAAGGCTATATTAGGGCCCCTTGAAGTGCCATTTGTTTTTTGTAAATTTTACAGAAATAAGATATTTTTGCATTCTTTTTCTTAAGGAGGGCTCCTCAAGTTGTATAAGCCTCAGGATCCATAAAATCTGGAAGAATGCAAGATACAGGGGATCCGGATACATAGTATTCTCTTCATTTTGTGTGTTCTTTTTTGTAACTTGCTAGAGATACCTTCCTAAGGAGGGGAGATTTGGGTTCTAATCAGTGAAACAACCTGAAGACCATTGAATGAATTTTTAAACTTTTTTAGTTTAATTTAAAATTAGAAGTTAAAATTCTTAAACTTTTATGTTCCCAGTATAGTGGGGATCTCTCCTAAGAATGAGAGTAAAGATCTCTCATTAACCATATGATGGATGTTCTTCTTTTATCTTCAATACTTGTCACTTTCTCTTTAATTTTTTTATTTCTTTTTTATTTTAAATGTTCTCTCTTTTTCACCTTCTATTTCTCTTAAGGCATTATCAATTGTGTTTATTCACTTTGCTGCTCCTGGTATTAATAATACAGTCTTCTTTTTTTTTTTAAAGGCTAGTCAAGTGAAGCAGTGGGAGTAGATATAATTCAGTCTTTATTTCAGAATTTGGTTCTTTTCTAATTCTTTTATAAGTTCTATTACTTTATTTCTGAGTTTTTCTATTTCTACTATTCTTTTATGTCTTATACAATTTTTAAATTTTTCCAATTTGTTTTGAAGCAAATTGTGGCAGTTTTACTCTGTTTCTAATATGCTTTCATTGTCTGTAGAAATGTTATTCTGCTTCTTATTCTCTTTTTCCTCATAATAACTATGATTCCATTTAACCTTGATATTTTTCTGTTGCTTATTTTTGTTGTTGTTACAGCAGTCATTTTCTCACCAATGTTGCTTATTTCTCTGTGATGTTGGCTTTCCTGAAATTTTAGAGATATGAGTGTGGTGTTTAAACATAGGATGATTTGCTTCCTGTGACTTCCTGACATCGTTCCCTTCCCCCACTTTATCTGGACCTTCTCTTTCATTAGCTCTATCATCCCAATCTTGCTTAATTTTGATTCTACTCCCAGAAGTTTCTCTTCGGCGTGTGTCCTGTCCTGAAATGGAGCCCTGGTCGGTCTGTTTCACGAGTTTCTAGGGGTTAGATTACTCTACTCACAGGCCCCATGCACTCACCCACTAATAGCATTAGGCCAAACTCCTCCAGTTTTATCTCTCATTCTCCAGTTGACCCACCTCACTTTCCTGTTGGCTATCTTGGGGTTTTCCAGTTAGGGGTCTGTCAGTTGTCCTATTGCTGCCTTTTCTTTCTCCAATACAGATGCTGAAATGGGACAGAACTCGTGGCTATTGATTTTCTCTCACTTGCTTGTATATGGGGCTTATGGGTACAGCTCCTCCCCTGGTTTTGCAAAATGTGGTCCATGGATTTGGGTTTTGCTATCTAGTTGCTCTCCCAATGTTGATGTGGGAATTTGGAGAGATTACATACCTGTGCCTTCATCATTGCCATATATCTAATATTTGTATTTGATTTTGGGGGAAAAAAGTACAAAAATGATAAATTCTAGTTGCTTTTTTAAAAATTCAGAGGTATGTAAAATAAAAACGATATGCTCTCCTTGCCTCAGTCCCATTCCCCAGAGGTATTTACTGTTAATAGTTAGGTATATATCCTTCCAAACATTTTTCTATCCTTTCGCTACATATGTATTTTTCTATCACTTTACTGTCTATGTTTTTGCTGCAATTTTGTTTTTCCATTTAATAATATATTGGGGATATCTTTAAGAACTAATAGAGTCTGATAATTCTTGCTGTTGATCACAACTACTAAGTGGATTATTCTCTCAGGGAGGATGCAAACTGCTTCTAGTTGCTTTGAAAATAAACATTTAAATAGCATAAAAGTCCATCACAAAATAATTGATCATATTTGTCTGTAGTTTGAGAGATCTCAGCACTCAGGACCACTGAGCAAAGACCTCTTCAATGAACTCTAGGCTGCTTCACTTTCAGAAAATTCTGTTTAGGAGAATAGTCAAGGCCAAAGTAACCCTTTAAAGTGGGATTTCTCAGTGCTGTTTTTCCTTTTCTCCATACGGGTATGAGGTTTAGTCGTGGACCAGAGAAGAAAGAAAACACCAACATCCACTCATGAGGCTATAACATAGTCTGGGAAGCAGGGTATCCACAGCTCTGCCACTACTTGAGTAACATTGAGCAAGTCACTTTACCTCTCTGGGCTCAAAGATGAATTGTATCTGTCTAGAAAAATAGTTTCAAAATGCATTTTAATTTAATCCTAAAGAAGTAAAGAAGTAGTGGGGGGAGGAGATGGGTAAATTCACACCTAATGGGTACAGTGTGCACTTTCTGGGGGATGGGCACACTTGTAGCTCTGACTCAGGTGGTGCAAAGGCAATATATGTAACCGAAGTGTTTGCACCCCCATGATATTCTGAAATTAAAAGAAAAGATGACTGTATAGCAAAAAAAAAAAGTAAAAAACATATATGGGGCATGTACTTTCCATTCGATTTGGTAAGCTTCCCACCTTTTTTCTCTTGTACTCTGCTCCTTCACCTGTGTGCATTATCTGCTTGGCCTCTGAAAGCTTTTGAGTTTGGCACCCTGGGACTAGGTGACTTTTAAGGGCATGTTTCTCAAAGTGTGTTCTGAGGGGTTTGTATTTTTTTCTTTTTATGCAATTAATTTTTCTTTTACCTCACATGAGATGACAGCTGATCTGAGGGGTTTGTTAAAGTGCAGATTCCTGGGCTCCACATAGGTTTACTTATCTTGCAGCGTCGCCCGGGAAACTGCACTTTAATATGTGCTCCTGATAAGTCTCTTGCTCACCGAGGTTTGAAAACTCCTGTTGGGCTGGGCGTGGCGGCAGACCAGCCTGAGCAAGAGTGAGATCCCCGTCTCAAAAACAAGAAAACTCCTGCTCAGGTAAGTTTCAACAATATCATTCTAATATTATAGATAGAGGCAATGGGGAAACAGAGTGAAGGATTGACAAATATATTCATTTTAATTGCCTGCTATGATTTTGAGGCAGGAAGGACATTTCCTTTACACTCCTTTCTTTCCAGGTTATTGGAGGCAATGCCAAACAGCTCTCCTCAAAGAAGGGCACTAGGACACAGAAAGAACATGTACATAGAGAGTCATCAGATTAGAGAGGCGCAGGAGAGAAATTCTAGAGATTAAGGTAGCAGAAAAAGTGATAAGCCTAATACCACTGCTATTAATAATTAACTTTTATTGAACACCACGTGCCACGTAGGATGCTAAGGACTTTATATCATCTTATTTGAGTCTTATATCAGCTTTCAGAGGAAGATATGATTGTCCATATTATAAATAAAGGTTCAGAAAGGTTAGGTAACTTTTTAATGTCCCATAGTGAATGAGTTATTAAGTTAGGATTCAAACCCAGTTCTGAATGATGCCAAAGATAGCCAGGTCCCTCAGTTCCCTAAGTGGGACACTCAGTACACAGAAAGGAGGCAGCAGAGTCTGGTACTAGGACATTACAAATCTGTTGGGCCACAAAGTCTTTGCCCAAAATGGGCTGGAGAAAACATGGAACAGAGGTTCATTGAGTAGGAAGGTTTCTAAAGGAAATAGATGGGCTTACTCAATAAATTGTGCTCTCATTCCCCAAAGAATTCTTGGAAACAACAGATTCTCAGTAAGTTTGTTGTTACTGAATTGAAAAATAGAAGGTGCGTTTACAGAGTCCTGTGAGAACTGATTCCCTTTAAAATATGTTTTCCTTCTAAATATCATATAAATAATATAATAATAATGATCTTCTGGAGAGCTTTTTAAAAAGACGGACGACCAGGCCCCTCCCAAAATTTATGAATCAGAGTTTCTTAGGAAAAAATCTGGGAATCTGTATCTTTTAAAATGTTTCCCCTGGTGATTCTGTTGGCCAGCCAGATTTGGGAACTATTGGATTAAACCATCCCAAAATGAATTACTTGGACAAAGGGATAACTTTCCTAATTGCAATGGGTCAGATTTGGGGTGCTAGGGTAGCTCTGTCTGGCCTAAGGAGCCTGTTAGTTTTCTTCCTTAGCCTCTCTCTTCTCCTACTTCCCTGGCACCCTCCCCTACATGTTCTATTTCTTGCTGTCACCAAGTCTTTCCTACCCTAAGCTAGCTGTAAAATGACACTTAGAACAGCAGCGACACATTGTGGACAGAAACAATATAGTGCTACAGAAAGCACAGGACACAGCCCGAGATCACTCGGGCTGCAGTTACTGGTTTTACCTGCAGGGTGCACCACTTCCTTAGGTTTCACGTTTCTTCGCCCTACCTGTGTGGATGAATGAGCTCAATAAACATCCCCTGGAGATTGCACGAGGTGAAGCATCTGTGCCAAATCAGAAATCAAAAACCTCCACGTTGTGAAACTAGAATAAACTGGGGAAGAGACTTAGTGCATAGGTGTGAGCAAGACTTCTGAGATTAAAAGCCAATCTCTACGACAGTCTTGCTCAGGGTAAAACTATGGCAGTCCCCAAGTCACTGTGTGACTTGATAAGCACATGGCTATCTGGGATAGTACGCACTGTCAGACATGTCTTAGAAAGAGTTCTTTTTTATATGGCACATTTGAATCAGGCATTAAATAATAGACCTAGCCTCTTGACTGGTGATATTTCTACCCAATGACACACAGGTTTATGTTGGTGGAGCAAGGTTGGGTCACTGTAGTGTTGTTCTGATTATGCATCTTTTTTTTTTTTTTTTTTTTTT
>NW_012153396.1:1916440-1918778 GCF_000956105.1 Propithecus coquereli | reverse complement strand
CACACACACACACACACACACACACACACACACACACACACACACACATACACACAGAAATTTTCTGATACTTGTACCTGGACACACCTCCTTCAATGGCATGCTTAGTGATCCAACTAAATTAATACACCTAGAAAAAAGATTTATTAAAGTTTACGTAAATCCACCAGTCTACCTGGTTGCTTTCCCTTCTTATTTTCTAATAGCTGCATTTTGGCCCCAAATTTGCAGGTAGCGTGAGAAAGGTAGACACCTCTGCAGATTTGCATAAGATTTCCTGGCAGATGGTTGCATGGTTTTGTTTCTCTCTGAACTTTGTTCCTGCTGCTTGGTGTTCTGAATGCTAGAGTTACAGTGGTAGCCAGGATCCCATGGTTTAGTGTAATGGTTTCCTTGTTGTCTTGTTTTCTCTGATATGTTTGCTGTTTCCCTAACTAGACTGTGAGCCCTTTGATAAAAGGAAAATGGAAGAGGTCTAATCTAAGGCAACATGAAGACAGAATGTTGGGGTTTTAGCTGTTTCACAAAATGAAAATGCTATTGTGGACAATAATAACTTCTCAGGAGATATTCACGGTCAAAGAAATAAGATTTCCTCTCTAATTTAAGGAAAAATGAATGGCATGAGGGGTATCCTGTGAAAGAAAGTTGTAATTTTAGAATGAGTTCAGATTCATGAATGAGTCCACAGATTTAATAAAATAGGCCATGCTTAAAACTCTCCGTTACAAGCAAATTTTGAATACCAAAACCACTTTTAAATCTTGCTTTCTTGCTCTGTGGAGTTGAACCAGTTTATGTGTCCACTAACGTTTCCAAGAATTCTGCTGTAGCTTTAGCTTCTTAGAAACAGTGAATAAAAGATGCCAGACTTTCTGAGTCTCAGTATCATCATTGAGGTACATTTTCCAAGATCCTTATTTAGCATATTTTAATACTTACAGATATTAGAATTTAGAAATGATTATGATTTATTGAGATAAAAAGTATACTTGGAAAATAGATATTTTATTTCTTATTTTTATTTGCTCTTTAATTGCACATACACTCGATAGAATACATCCAAGTGTTTTCAAGCAAAACTCAGACTCTTATCATCTCATTCATGTCTGTTTCTTATTTAAATGATTTTCTGTCTCTGAAGTGATTGTTTTGGTGGAAGCATTTCATACTGTTTGAGGGAGAAATAATGCATTGATTTTAGTGGTATAAACGTGAAATGGCTGGGCTCTGGATCGGTGACTTGAACGTGGTTGTAAAGAAATATAAATAAGTCTAAAAACAGTAAAATCTTGGAATAGAGTATCCTGGTTAATTGGGTTTCTGATTAACTATGGGTTAATGAGAAGATACTTTTTGTTTGAAATCTCTCTAAATTGCCTCAGTCCATTTTCTTGCTTTAATAAGTAGTTTAATGAGCATAATTAAATCTTCTCTTACTGATTCAGCACGCTGCAGTGCCTCAGGATCATTACTCTGAACATAATGTATAATTCGACACTGTACCGTAGCTACAGAAGGTGTAGGAGTTTAGGATGACTCTTAGACAATTTCTTTACTTTAAAAAAATAAATCCCTGTAATCTGTGCATTTCGTTGTATATAAATTTACTTTAAGTAAATGGGTAAATGCCTGTTGCATATCATAGAATAATAGACTGCTCAATAACTTAAACCATAAGGGACTTTTGAGATTATGAAATTCAATGCCATTGTTTAACTGATAAGAAAACTAAGCACCAGAAAATATTAATAAAAAGGAGGATTAATACAGCCAGGACTCCAATCAATGTCTCCTGATTGCAAATCCAGTGGCCCTTTACACCATATTGCATCTTTCAAATGATTCGGGCTTCTTCTCGTTTGTCTCTCTTCCCTCACACAAGTGGAGTTTATTCTCAAAATTGGCTATTTGGAATTTTTGGTTAAATGTATGTAAACTCTACTAAAATGTCACCTCCACAGGTCAGGGACTTTTATCTGTTTTGTTCACTGATGTATTCTCAACACCTAGAACAGTACCTACCCCTTAGAATGCCCTCAATACATGTTTGTTGAATGAAAGAATGAAATGAAGATCGAATATTTATTATACATCAGATAACTTGATTTTGAGCATATGGGCTATATATAGCTCTATATTAATCTACTCAATATTCATTAAGACTGAATATATACAGATTACAGTTAGAATCATCATAGTCAAAATTTTGAGTACATAATTAGAAAATAAAAGAAAAAGGGCCGGGCGCGGTGGCTCACGCCTGTAATCCTAGCTCTCTGGGAGGCCGAGGCGGGCGGATTGTTTGAGCTCAGGAGTTCGAAACCAGCCTGAGCAA
>NW_012153396.1:1912013-1914780 GCF_000956105.1 Propithecus coquereli | reverse complement strand
CCGGCCGGCTTTTGGTATTCTTAAGCTCAGATTGCTATTCAAATCACCTTTAACATCTTCCGAACCAGAAGGTATATGGTAGGTGGTGGTGAAAATGATTGTACATGGAGAATGCAGGGAAGAGGGGACTCTTCCTCAGGCCCTTAGACTAGGAAGATGTGGCCTTCAGGAAGCAAAGGAGCTGAGAGCTGGCTAGTCAACTAGGTGGACGGAGTGTGCAGGCTCCTGACTGCAGAGCTATTAGGATCCAAGGTCACTTGGAGGTCAGTTTGAGACCTCAGAGGTCAGGGATGTTGTGAGGGTCTTGTTTTACGTACTAAAGGCTTAGAAAGGCATTTTTCATGCCAACTTTTCCTGATCATATAATTTTAGAAATTCTGAGAGCAGGAACAGAAGCTGTACTTTATCCTTCCACTTTCCAAAGATGGTCTAGTTAGCAATGGGCTGAATATATAAACCTCTGGTGGTAAATGGCACTTCAGGTTAATGTTTAATTTATGAACCCTTAGGAAAGAAAGTGTTACCTTGTATTTTTATCATTGACTTTAAGGTTTATTAGTTCTCCCAATATCCCTATAACTAGCTAAGAAGCAAGAATAACGATACACAGCGAATCACATCTCTGAACCAAAAAAAAATTTAAAAATAAATTTAAAAAAATTAAAAAATAAAAAGAAGTTAACTATTAATCTCAATTTATCAACTTAGAGCGGTTTTGTTGTTGTTGTTTTAATATTCTTTGCTTTCTCCTTTGGATAACTTCTTTGCAGAGAAGAGGTTGAGAAGCTTAGAGAACTGTCCTAAAAGTTCTCAACAGAGCTTTATCTTGCTATTCGGGTTAAGATCCTTAACAGTATCTGTCTGTGAGAAGTGAAGTTCCACTTCTCACTGGTTCACTACATCCTGACAATAAGTCTTTTGACCTTTTTTGACGACAAGGATTAAGGCCGACCTAAGGCAAATGGTAAAATAATCACAGTTATCTACACTGCTCCTACTCTTAGACATTTACCCTGAAAACCTCCTACTTGTTCCTCAACCTCCATGTTACTGCCTCATCAAAGGCTTGACCTTTGTCATACTCTAGTCTCTCTCTCTCTTTTTAAAAAATTCAAGTTCTTCATTTTATTCTCTCTGAATAAAGCCTTTAAAGAAGACAATTGACTAATTTGATAAATTAATTAATCAGCTGCTTACATTTGTTAAATCCATTTCTCTCCTTTCCACCTTAATCATCTTAATTCACTCTGGCTTTTGCCAACAACTATTTGAAACTGGTTGTCAATTACCTCCATTGTTTCAGTTCTCAGAGCATTGGACACTGTGACCTCCTTCTTCTTTCTAAAATATTCTTCCCTTAAACCTTGCAACTCCATTTTTCCCTGGTTTTCCTCTGACCCAGAACACTCTGGACACCCCTTCTCAGTCTCTTTTTGTTGTAAATATTAGAGTGCCCTCTTAGGGTCTCTTTTCTTATTTTCTCTCTAATTTGGCTATCACATATGCTTCCTGGCTTTGATCACCTTCTCTGTGCTTCTCCCCTATCTGCTTGGGCTCTCTCTCTCTCTCTCTCTCTCTCCCTCCTCTGAGGTTTATGCTTTTATTCCCAATTGCTTCCAGGACGTTTCCATTTTGATGTCTCACAGGTATCTCAACTTAGCATGGTCAAAACTAAACTCATCCCCCAAACTTCTTCTTCCTCCATGTCCCTAACTCTAGTGAATGGCACCACCATAAACCCAGTTGCTCAGAACCAAAAATATGATTTAACCAACAAATGGTTTTGAAACACCACTATGTGTCACACACTCATGTAGAGCATGTACATAAGGAATAAAGTGTTTAAGATGAATGCCTGTCCTTGAAGTGCTTCCAATCCTATGGGGAAAGCAGACGAACAAATAATTGCACAAATAAGTAGTCATAATTGTTATACGCACTATCAAGGAAAACATAAGGTATCACCTTTGATGCTTGCTCCTTCCTACATTGAATCACCAGGTCCTATCAATTCTAACTCCTAAATATCGCCCTAGATTGTCGTCTTTTCTTCATCCCACTACCATCACCGTCTCCCACTTAGGCTGAAATACCTTCCTGACTGGTTTCCCTGTGTCCGCCCTTGCCCCTGCAGTCTATTTACCACACTATATCCATAATGACCTTTTAAAAATGCAAATCTGCATGTCACTGCCCTGTTTAAAACACTTCCTTGGTTTTCTCTTGCCCTTGGGATAAAGTCTCTACTTCTCACCATAGCTTACAAGGCCCTCTATACCCCAGCCCCTCCTTGCTTATATCTTTACCTTATCTTTGGTCACCTTTACTCCTAATTCTCACTACTCCTATGATTCTCTACTTTTAGAGCCTTAGTATATTCCTTTCCCTCTGCCTAGAGCAGTCTGCTATCCACCCTCCATTGAGTTTTCCTAGGTCACTTAGCTAATTCCTATTTTCTTTAAGCCTCCAGAAAGTTTACCAGGTTAGTTGCCTATATTATACCTAATCCAAGCACCTTTGGTTTCTGTTTTTGTAACATTCATCATATTTGTACTGTGATGCTCCATGAGGATAGGGACCATGTCCATCTAGTTCACTGCCATCTCCCTAGCCATACGTGGCCCAAGGAGGGTATTCAATCAGTATTTGTTAATTGAACTTGTTGCATAAATCATAAATAGGGGATATTTAAAGGACTCTTTCTTTAAAGTCTGCTGTCTTTCAGGCAATAAGTGTGTATTTAAATAAAGACTAACCAGGCCGGGCG
>NW_012153396.1:1910678-1911963 GCF_000956105.1 Propithecus coquereli | reverse complement strand
CGCTTGAGCCCAGGAGTTTGAGGTCGCTGTGAGCTATGCTGACGCCACAGCACTCTAGCCGGGGCAACACAGTGAGACTCTGTCTCAAAAAAAAAAAAGAAAAGAAAAGAAAAAGAATAAATGTTAGATAATTGTTGTGGTAAAACATCTTGAACTTTTGTCTCACTTTGGCTGTGTACCTCAGTTTCAAACACCAAGTGTTTAAAGTTAGAAGCCCAGATATTAAACCGTAAAAATACTTTTAAGATAGTCAAATGAATCCTCAAAATAGAAAAATGTCAAAACTCAGCATTGCAAAGCTGATTTTAGATATGAATTCTACATAATAATTAAGCACGTGTCTCTTTAAATAAGGCAAACAAAGCCACCAAAACTACAGAAAACAGAAAATTCTTGAACACCATATCCTGTGTTTATTATCAGATATGCCCTTTGACTCTCAAAATTAGTGAGTATGCTTTAATCATCCGGTAAGTCCTTCAATATTAAGAAATACCTCAGAAACAAACCCGAGAATGAATGAATTGCAAAAGCTCTCTACTTAAGAACCAGTTTAAAATTTAACAGTGTACACATCTAAGGTTATATGCCTACACAGGTGTATTTGGACACAGAGTCATGGTTTCAGTAATACAAAATCAGAAGATGGTACTTATCTACAAAAGGAGACCCATGTGTTATCACCTTTACATTCCAGAAAATGCTTTAGGTCTCCAAAATTTTATTAATTTCTGTTTTCTTGAATCACTACTAAATCATAAGTTCTTTGAAGTTGAGGATCATGTCTAATTTACCTTTGTATCTGCAATTTTGGCACAACTTCAGAAAATAAAAGGAACTTAGTAAGTATTTGTTGAATGAATTAATTTTAGGAACAAACTTAAGAGCCCTCTTCTAGATTGTAATGATGGATGGAAATGTTAATAGAAAGGAGTTTATGGTGTCCAGAAAAACTTAACCGGAGGAGAAGAGATGGGTAAAGATTAAGGGAAATGAAGACTCATCTTTTTGGAGCTCCAGTGTTGGGTATTTTTGAGCTTGCTTCTAAGCCCCTTAATCTTCATTATCACAAATGTCTACTGGGAGCAGAGCTTCAAGAGGAACATAAACACAAAAACATGTTTGCAATTACCAAAGAACATTAAAAGGATAGCTTTCCTATCATTTCTTTATTTCTTAATTTTGCCTGATTTCTGAACTAGCTCATCTATTAATAAGTCTTATGTATGCCATGGAGATACTACTTTCTGGGTAGAAATTTGGCTTTCGGTATTCTTTTTTTTTT
>NW_012153396.1:1899864-1907228 GCF_000956105.1 Propithecus coquereli | reverse complement strand
GAGAGGGAAGAGGGAGAACGTGGGCTGCAAATTTTTTATCCTAACTTAGCTAGCTAACCATTTGCCATATGACTTAGATAAATCTTTTTCTCAGTTTTTCCATGTTAAATGAATATCGCACTATGAGCTTACCTTACCAAGGAGAAAAAATAATAATAATTGAAAGGTAGTATAGCAAGTAAACCCCTATTGTTTTTAGATGCAAAAGAAGTGTTTTCTAATATTGAATTAACATTAATTCAGATTATCCTCATATTCTCCATAATGAAAGTAAATCAATATTGCTCTTTCTCTTCTTCTACCTTTTTTACTTCCCTCCCCTCCCGTCCTCTTCCCTCTTCTCCCCTGCCCTTCCTTCCATTGTTGAACAATTTTAATCCAAAAGCCTAACGGTAAGCAAGGTAGGTGTCTTCATAGTGGGAGAAGTTGGGAGGAGCAGTGGTGCCTAGAATGGGGTACTGGAGTCTGAGCAGGACAGGGATGTCCCTGCAGGGGCTGCCTGGCAGTGGGTGCTGGGCCCTGATGGGTGAAGAGAACGTCCATGTGGAGGGCAACCCTGTGTGCAGGGCTGGATCCTAGGTGCTGCGAGAAGACATCCATTTGCTGAAGAATAGGATAGTCAGTAGTCTCAAATTATCTCCCCACAGAATAGTTATTAAATGCCCTTCCGCTACCAGCTGAATCAAGTGAACGAAACTAATATACCCGGTAATGGGACAAATCTAAATCATGTGCCACCTGATAGAATGCAATGAGACTACGGCATCAGCACCTTTGTGATACTCCAGCCAAAGGTGCATAACCTGAAACTCATCATGAGGAAATATTAGACAAGCCCAAATTGAGGGACATTCCAAAAAATAAGTGGCCTTTATTCTCCAAGAGTGTCAAGATCATGAAAGTCAGGAAAAGACTGTTTTAGACTATAGGAAATTAAAGAGACATGATAACTATATGCAATGCATGGTTCCAGATTGGATTCTTCTGCTCAAAAGAATGTTCTTGGAACAATTGAATGGGGTCTAAGGATTAATTGTTGTAATATGGTTATATAGGAGAATGCCCTCTCTTGTTGGAAACACACACTCAAGAGTACAAGGGTGATGCGTTATCAAACCAGCATCTCACTTTCGAATAGTTCAGAAAAAGTTCTTTGTACTATACTTGCAACTTTTCTAAGGTTTGAGATTGTTTATATAAAAAAGATAATGCCTAAAGTTTATAAATTAACAAATGGAAATAACAACATAATCTAGGGTTATTGAAGTAAATGCTGAAAGAGCTGGTGTTCCAAAGAAATTGCCTCTGAGAAGTGATCTACTCTATGTACATGTATTACTTTAACAAAAATAAATGAAAAAATTTGCAAGTTAGTATGCACTGGACCCAAACAAGAGGAGTCCCTGCCCTGAGCCCCAGGTTTTAGAGCTCCCTTTGTCCTTCTTTGGATACATGGAGACGTCCATGGGACCAAGGGGATGTGTCCCCTCTGAATCTGTGTTCACCTTCTTCTAGACTAGGGACCTGGAACCCCAGAAGGTAGGAACCCCTACACTCACTGCCACAGCCTGCATGGACCTCTTCCCTGGGTCTGCCCTCCCAAGGTTGGACTGCACCCCCTGTGTACACCTGGCTAGACCCAAGGGGGTTGCTGTTTAAAGTGTGTGTGACTGGGGCTTAAACATGTGAGCTACAGAATTCACATGAATGAGCATGAGAACCCTCCCAGTGTGACAGAGCTGGGATGGGGAGAGGTGTGGGCTGGGGGTTGGCTCTTCCCACACCACCACTTTCTGGTGTGGAACTCTGAACAGCTTTTGAATTCTAAATTCAAAACTAGCCTTCTAGGTTATGAAGGCATATGTGTCAAGGGAAGAGAAAAGAATATATCTTTCTCCTATTTTATTCAACAGTTTGTTAGCTTGATTTGTACATTTTAAATATTTAAATACATGTATGTGGGCCTTCATTTGTTCTCTTGCTGCAGACCTGCAAATGGTAGGGGCAGACCTGTTGAATATCCTCTGATCCATTTGTTCCCTACCTTATTGTAAAAAGTGAAATTAGGAAAGTGTCATTTCAAAAGCCCTCTGGACTTGTCTGTGTCTTTCATCACAGTATTTTCAACTGCTTGCAAACATTTCATAAGCCAAGTTGGCACAGAAATAATTCGGTTATGGGAACAATCAGCACGTGCCAAGTAGTCACTTTAGAAAACCAAATGTCAGTGACTGGAGGTGGCATGACCAGGTTAAACTAGGTGCGACTCCCTTGGACGTGTCAACTCTATGCAGATTGAACCTACCTGCTCTTGTACATGATCTTCTTTTTTGTTTGAGACGGATTCTCACTTTTTTTTGCCCTGGGCCAGAGTGAGTGCTGTGGCGTCAGCCTAGCTCACAGGAACCTCAAACTCCTGGGCTCAAGCAATCCTTCTGCCTCAGCCTCCCCAGTAGCTGGGACTACAGGCATGCGCCACTATGCCCGGCTAATTTTTTCTATATATTTTTAGTTGTCCGATTAATTTCTTTCTATTTTTAGTAGAGACGGGGTCTCGCTCTTGCTCAGGCTGGTTTCGAACTCCTGAGCTCAAACAATCCGCCCGCCTCAGCCTCCCAGAGTGCTAGGATTACAGGCGTGAGCCACTGCACCCGGCCTCTTGTACATGATCTTCCGAGTAATTCACCTTTTCCTACAAGAACAAAACTATCATGTTCAATTTACTGAAGTTTTGCATATTCAAACTGGTCAATGTTTATATTTAACTGACTTGATTCTGTCTCTCTTTCTCTCTTCTTTCCTTCTTTCCCTTTCTCTTTCCTTCCTTCTTGACAGGGTACATAGACATTTGTTCCAGAAAAAGACAGTTATTGGGAATTTCTTTTGCTCTGGAAAGTAAACAACTTTTTATAGGAAGAAAGACTGGTTTATGGACTCAGAGTCCAGGACTTTTGCTTTTTATCTCATTTCTAAGAGGGTCCCACTGTGTGCTCTTAAGCAATTTCCGTAGTTTCTTCATGCCTCTTTTTCTTAAGCTCAACCAACACAGAGCTAACACTTCTCTTACTGCCTAAAGGAAGTGGCTATCTGCATAAACTGAATAAAGAAAGAAAAGTACAAAATGTCATGTGACTATGTTTTATTCATGAGAAACAGTATGAAAGCCATGTACAGTGAAAAAAGAACTATTGGTCACAGAGGGTATTTTTTTTCCAGCCACACCCACATCCTGACAACAATCTCAGCCAGTTGTGTCCACTCTGATTACAAAGAGGTAACACAAAAAATTCTGGCTGCAGCAGAGTCCTGGTTCATATAAAAGGGCCAATTGGGGAGGCAAGGCTGAGGGGTAGTCACAAGGACAAAGGTCCCTTGCGGTTCTAAGATTCTAGAATTTTAATTTTTTGAGAGTTTGGGAGTAGGGATGCTCAGCTGAACAGGAGAAATCACATCCCACTTTTATCTGCCAGTGTGGAAATTCTGACATAGCCCAGTCTGCCTAAGGTAGGATTTGACACCTCGTCTTCATCTGGGTTTAAGTCAGTTGTCACACAGATTACAAACATGGGATTTGTAAAAATGTATTAGCTTTGTTTGGCTGAATACAAAAGATTGGAAAGTATGCCTTTTACTGACATCACAAAAAGCTTGACCAATACCTCTTTTTTTTATTGAATCATTCATTTAACACATTGATTGCCACACTAGAAAAAAAATTTTCCCTGGGGCCGTGGTGATTTATTATGAAAATAGAATAAAAACTTCAAAACAATGTAATGAAAATTTTACTTTCTCATTTAATGAAAAATTTGTTATTTTTTATTGTTTTCTGTGCATGAGTTATATGCAACTGGAAAGATAGTTCTTGCAGATCTCAAGGTGAAGAGATGTGAGTTACATATGCTTCACAAGGCCCCGGCCTCAAAACTATCGTGAGTTAAATACAATTCCCATGGCACGGCAGTTAATGTATTAATTACCAGGCTGGGGAGGAAGACATATAGATTTCTGAAGCCGAAGATAACTGAAGGTAAGCCCTTCAGTGTTCTACCCTGTTCTACCAAGAACAGGAATATGAGGGATCTGGTGTCTGTTTCTTCCTAGATAGAGGGTAGAGTGAGATGAATATACAGAGCACTGACCCAGAAGTTTCTGTCTCACAAAAGGAAAAGAAGAGCCACTGACAGGAACAGAGGCAGCTCCTATTTATTCCTGCTATAAGCTGCCATCCCGAGCCCCCCACCATTCCCAACAGCCAGCCCCAGCCTGTCACCACTGAGTCTCAGAGCCTACACCTGGCTGGGAGACTCGCCACCCTCCTTACCCTGAGCTACATCCTTACAAAGTTCCTCATTGGACAAAATGTTGTGAACAGGTTCACTTTCTTCATACTGAGGGAAGTATTACCCTCATCTTGAGGTCCGGAAACATATTTATAGATTCATAGGTAGTAATATATACTTGTCCTCATCCTGAGAATAAAATGAGTAAATTTCTGTATGTTTCCTCCTAATCCATGTGGTAACTAAATCATTGCAAAAAGAGCTTTTCTGTGAAACGTTTAAAGAAATTTTTAAAAAATTCAGTTGTTATTATAAAAGTTCTTCATGAGGAGAATCTTTTTTCCTAGAATCCTCCTCCTCCGTCTTGGTCCAAAGACTAGATGTAAATGGAATTCTCATGAAGGCGATTGAGAGATTCTTGCTGGGATCTGCAAATATTTGTCTCTTTTCTTCCTTAATGAAAGATTTCCCACTGCAACTCTTTGTAAGGGCTTCTCAGGTAGACCTGTTAGATTTTGACCCTAATCCATCTTCTACAGGTAAGACATGTCCAGTGTGATGTGGGTGGCAACAAACAATCTAAGGGATGTCTTTGGTGCCTGCTCTCTTTGCCAACCTTAAATCTGGGAAGGTTGCAAGTTAGTTGTTTTTTTTTGCTTTTCTTCTGAGAATCATACATGTGGGGGCAGGTTAGTTTTTAACACAGAGGATTTATTAATCAATACAGAAATATTTTCACCTAAGTTTGTATAGCTTTCTGATTTCATTTATATAACTAATGTCATTAAGTAAATATGTATAAAAAGCTATGAAAAAAAAAAACCCTATTTCACACAGGCAAGTAGTTAATAGCTCGTATATACTTCTCACGAAACCCTAGAGCAGAAGCAAATGCCCTGTTTCAACACGGGATGGTAGCTTAGTTTGGAAAATTGTCTGAGGTGTAGTAGGCATTCAATAATCATTATACACTGAATAATAAATGAATATTCTCTGCCATGTTCAACTGCTAATTCCCTATATCAGTTTCTGTGCACTTAATAGTACTCACGAAGTCTAAGTAAAGGCTATGACATTTTTCCTATAATTCTGATGATAAGTAACTTACATTCACTTAAAAAAACCTTTTAAAAAAGGTAAGACATTGTATATGTTAATAAGCTTAAAGCAGATAGTATTTTATTAACCTTTACTATTGGAAAGAGGAAGACTCATTATAAGAAAGTATATAGACCACCAGCTTCCAGGTCCTGAATTGCTTTCTACCTCATTTTTCCATTGTTATATCAGACAGTTATGTGATATTTTTTATTCTCCTGATGAGTACATTGGTAATTTATTTATTTATTTTTATTTTTATGAGACAGAATCTCGCTCTGTCACCTTGGCTAGAGTGCAGTGGCGTCATCACAGCTCACTGCAACCTCAAACTCCTGGGCTCAAGTAATCCTTCTGCCTCAGCCTCTCAAGCAGCTGGGACTAGAGGCATGCACAATAACGTCTGGCCAATTTTTCTATTTTTAGTAGAGATGGGATCTCCCTCTTGCTCAGGCTGGTCTCAAACTCCTGAGCTCAAGAGATCCTCCCACCTCAGCCTCCCAGAGTGCTAGGATTACAGGCGTGAGCCACCGTGCCTGGCCTTCGACCATTCTATTAAATATTGCAGCCTACCCCCTGCCCATTACTCCTGATTCCCCATTCCCTGCTGTACCTTTTCTTCGCAGTACTTTTAAACCTTACCTATCTAATACCTATTATGTAATCTATATATAATCTCTTTCCCCATTGCACACATGCACTAGAATGTAAACACCACAAGTGCAAGGATATTTTGTTTTGTTCACTGACATATCCCAAATGTTTAAACAGTACCCAACACAATGAGGCCCCCAGTAAATAGGTATAGGATGCATCAGTTCTGAGAAACTACAAGAAAGTTTCAGGATAAAGAAGACACTTAGAACACATGCATTTGCTTCTTCCCCAAACCATAGTAATATAAAATAACAGTAAAGGGGGTTTTGAGAGATATAATCCCACAAGGACAAAAAGAGTGGGAGAAGAAACCACAATAAGATTTTGGAAGCTGGAAAACAAATGGATAAGTAATAACTGTCTTAGCAGATCCTGGAAAGCTGAAACTTAAGCAGGCAGTGGGGAGAGCCAAAAAGCAACATGCTGTGGGAATGAGCAAGTATGTGATAGCAGTGGTAGTGGTGATGGTGAAAAGGTAAAATTCTCACCTTCCACGGTGGACAGTCAATAAATAGTGTGCAGGATTTGGTGGCACCAGCTGCCTTTGGAAGGGGAGGAGGTAGGTAAAGGTATGGCTGCGAATAGGATAATTATCCTGTTGAAAAATTATTAGGAGATCCCCTGACTCCAGGCAAAACACTGGAGGTTGATTCATTAGAAGGAGTAAAGTCAAGGCTCTCTTGACTAGGGAACACCAGATGCAGTTAAGGGAAGAGTTATAGTGTCAGTCTGGGTCCAATCAGGAGACAGAAACTAGAAAGTATTATAGAAAAGGGAGGGAGGTTAAGAATAGTATGCATATACTGAATGTTGGACTCCTCAGTCTCTTCTCCTCTTTCAGCTTCTAGAATGTTGGTAACAAAGCCTGAACTCTTCAGGCTAGAGATTGGACAAAGCTTCTTTGAAGACTCTGACAGCATAAAAGGAAAAACCTGAGATACTGGTATTGGGAATTACTTAAAGAAACAATCCCGTCAGGTAAGCAGAGATCTGCTCACATTGAGTGTGTCCTACCTTTCGTTCAGAGCCTCCAGCTGGTTGTTTGGTGCCCACTGTTATACAGAAACAGACAACCAAGGATCATCAATTATCTGCAGAAAACAGTCTGCCAAAACAGACAATAGGGGGAAAATCACTTGGAGGACAAGAGACTATGTAGGAAGAAGACAAATATTCCCCCAAACTGTCATTAATATTCTTTAAAAAATAAGAGAAAATATTGCATCCATAGAACCAGGTAAAAGACAATAAAAAGAAACATTCTAAAAGAAACTTTGGAAATTAAAGTATAATAGCAGGACTTAAAAACTCAATAGAGGCCTGGTG
>NW_012153396.1:1897301-1898948 GCF_000956105.1 Propithecus coquereli | reverse complement strand
GGCCGATTAATTTATTTTCTATTTTTAGTAGAGACGGGGTCTTGCTCTTGCTCACGCTGGTTTTGAACTCCTGAGCTCAAACAATCCGCCCGCCTCAGCCTCCCAGAGTGCTAGGATTACAGGCGTGAGCCACCGCGCCCGGCCTATTTTTTATTTTTTTGAGACAAAGTCTCACTCTGTTGCCTGGGCTAGAGTGCCATGGCATCAACCCAGCTCACAGCAACCTCAAAGTCCTGGCCTCAAGTGATCATTCTGCCTCAGCCTCCCGAGTAGCTGGGACTACAGGCATGCGCCACCATGTCCGGCTAATTTTTTCTGTATATTTTTAGTTGTCCAATTAATTCCTTTCCAATTTTAGTAGAGATGGGGTCTTGCTCTTGCTCAGGCTGGTTTTGAACTCCTGAGCTCAAACAATCCACCCACCTTGGCCTCCCAGAGTGCTAGGATTACAGGCGTGAGCCTGGCCCAGCCCTTGATTTTAAATGCACCTTCTGTTCCTTCTTTCTCTAGGTGCTCCTCCTTTGGAGGCTGGAATGGCCTTGGAGTCCCTAACTTTTGGTGGCACTCACACTTGCCAAGTCTTTAACACTTCAGTAACAGACTATATTTGTTACCCTCTTACCTCATTATGTGGCCTTCATAGGGATAAAGGCAGAGGTACTATTTTTTGTACAGAATATTATCCTTTACCTACTAAATTCTAGAATGTTTTCCCTTTTTATTCACTGGATATTCTACTGGCTCTTATTCTAAGGCTGGTCCGTGACATAAATAAGGGAACTGTTTGGAGGACAAAGTTGGAATGACGCTGGTAGACCAGGTGTGTTCATCCATTCACTGCACAGTACTCCAGGGAGAAGAATGTCTCATTTTAGATTCATTCAAAACAAAACATTTCACTCTGTCCTTGGCTTTGACTTAGACAACCCTCTTATCTGTGATAGAGAAGGCGTGCTTATCCTATTTTCAATTAAACAAAGCTAGAAGGGATATTTAATATCTTGGAAAAAAGAATTGGCATTCAGAAAGTTCTCAATCGCTTCCAAAGTTAGAATTAACAAGTAAGTGAAATTTACAGGGATATTTGTAAAGTCCCATGCTTATGTTCAAAATATTAATTTCATAAACATAGGATGAGGAAGACTTGGCAGTTTAAGTGAAAAGGCTGTGAGTCTTGGCTCACAACAAGCTTAATGAGTTCACAGCAGAAAGTGGCTCTGGAGTGACTGCCAAAATGTAAATGCTTCACTTTCTACCTCCCAACCGCAACACAGGTGAGATTGTTTGAACTATATCAATCAGTTCGCCAATAAACATTCACTGAGGATCTGCTATGTGTCCAGTATGAGGAAAGGGCTATGGCAACAGAATAAGAGGAAGAACTCAAAGATCCTTGAACAGGTTGAACATACAACAGGTACGTAGGAAACGATGGCAGTAATGATAATGTATATTTGAATAGTGCTTTAATTTGTTATGTCTGATCACTTACACCACCTCTTTTGACTTTATAGCTGCTCTGTGAGGTGGTAAGTCAAATACAGTCACCATTTTATTTTATTTTTTGAGACAGAGTCTCACTCTGTTGCCCTGGCTAGAGTGCCATGGCATCAGCCTAGCTCACAGCAACCTCAAACTCCTGGGCTC
>NW_012153396.1:1894062-1894391 GCF_000956105.1 Propithecus coquereli | reverse complement strand
AAAAATACATAGAAAAAATTAGCCGGGCATGGTGGCACATGCCTGTAGTCCCAGCTACTGGGGAGGCTGAGGCAGAAGGATCACTTGAGCCCAGGAGTGTGAGGTTGCTGTGAGCTAGGGTGACGCCATGGTACTCTAGCCCGGGCAACACAGTGAGACTCTGTCTCAAAAAAAAAAAAAAAGACAGATAATAACAAGCATTGGTGAGGATGTGGAGAAATTGGAACCCTCATGTACTATTGGCAGAAATGTAAAATGTGGCCTGGTACAGTGGCTCATGCCGGTAATACCAGCACTTTGTAAGGCCGAGGTGGGAGGATCACTGAGGC
>NW_012153396.1:1890091-1893469 GCF_000956105.1 Propithecus coquereli | reverse complement strand
AAAGCAAGACTCTGTCTCAAAAAAAAAAAAAAAAAGATAATTGTGGATATTCTTCTTTGATACTACACTAAAATTCAGTAAGCGGTAGTTTCTTAAAGGTTAGTTGTAATGTGGAATTTGAAACCATATCAATGAATTTTTCATATTCTGTTACGTTAGAATCCACTGGTCTCACTGGCCTTTTCAATGTACCTTTTGTCCACGCGTGATTTTATAACATTGTGTTTTGGTCATTTGGAAAATATTGGTTCAATAATTATGCAAATCTAAAATGTTGACATATTTTATTCTACAATATCAAAAAAATCACATTCTTCAATATCACCACTGATTTCATCAGACAAATATTTAATGATTGGGAAGCTGTCAAACTCAGAACCACATGCAAGGTTTCTAAAATTCTAGTTTTTGCTTGAAAGCTCAAATTTTATCATTGAAACAAACACTGTGGGTTGTTTCCCTGAAGGAACAATCTTACTTTACTAATGTTCAAGAAAAGGTCTACCAAATACCCAAGTCTGAATAGCCAGTTTGTCTGTTAGTCATCTTTCAAGCAAAAATGATGTTAGATGAAAAGAGGAGTTAATTCAGCTCACACTTAAAAGGATCACACTGACACTTTTCCTCAGGACAGCCATTATTCTTTGACATGCAGCAGAAGCACTTTATGTGTACCTCCCATTTCATGACCCAGAATTTTAAAAAGACATGTTCTTAAGGATCAAGATTTAATGCCATCAATAATTTTTACTTTATTAAGAACATCTTAAATAGGCCAGGCGCAGTGGCTCACGCCTGTAATTCTAGCACTCTGGGAGGCCGAGGCGGGAGGATTGCTTGAGGTTGGGAGTGTGAGACCAGCCTGAGCAAGAGCAAGACCCCATCTCTACTAAAAATAGAAAAAATTAGCCAGGCATGGTGGCGCACACCTGTAATCCCAGCTACTTCGGATGCTGAGGCAGGAGGATCGCTTGAGCCCAGGAGTTTGAGGTTGCTGTGAGCTAGGCTGACGCCACGGCACTCACTCTAGTCCGGGCAACATAGTGAGACTCTGTCTCAAAAAAAAAAGAATGCCTTAAATAAAACTAAATTCCCCTCCAAGTGCATGGCAGTGAGGAATACAATGCCCCCTGGTACAGTTTGGTACTACTACCTTGATTCTGTTAAGGTACAAAGAGCTTATCCACCATCAGTACACATGTCAACATGATGGTGAAAAAAGGCAAATAAAGGCTTGATATTATTATGAAAATCATTTTGGCCTCATAGATCCCCTGAAAGGTTCTTGGGGTCCATGGACCACACATTAAAAACCTCTGCACTAAATACCTTTCCCAAAGTCACCTATCTAGTAAGTAGTAAGTGGAACCAGTACTGGAAACTGGGTCATATTGCCTCCTAGTAATGGTTTCTCCATTGCATCACAGTATGCAAAATGAATGATACAGATATGCAGTCTAATGAGAACTCATATTAAAACCAAATAATTAAATTTCTACCAGAGGACTATTCAGAAAAGCAATTAGTATTTATCAGCCAGGTATGATCACTTTAAGCTCCTTTAGTCCAGATCATACAGACAGCTTAGACAGATTTGCTTAAAACCATGAAGAGATGGGAAATAGCTAGACAATCAAAAGAGACAAAGTTGATAGCTATTCCATAGACTTGAAATAACATAACTCCTATCACCTTACATTTGGTTAAAGTGCTTTCATGTACTTGAAATTGTAGAATCTTAAAACTAGGTGGAACCTAAGAGGTAATCTAGTCCACTATCTCATCTTGGATGGGTTAAACAAATCTGGTGAGGAGCAGCTTACTTAAGATCAAAACGTTGTGGAACAGCTTAAGTTATTTTGACCTGAAATCGGCCCTTCTTCCTCTTCCTCCATAGCCATGCTTTCATTCCTACATAGCTTCACTCCTTTATTCAATCCCCTGAAACAATAAGGAATAGGTCTATTTGCTCTTCTGTGGCTTTTTTTTTTTAAAAAAGATAGGATGGGGTCTCACTATGTTGCCCAGTCTGGTTTCAAACTTCTGGCCTCAAGCAATCTTCCTGCCTCAGCTTCTCAAGTATCTTGGGACTACAGGTGCAAGCCACCGTGTCTGGCTTTCTGCGGCATATTTTAAGTCAGCTACCAAGTCCCCTCATAAACTTTCCCTTTTTCAGTCTGAAAGTACACAGTTTCTCAACTTTCTTTTTTGCCTGGACCCACTCCAAGGTCTTTTGACTGTTTGTGGTGTCAACGGAAAAAAAGACCAAACTCTGTCAAATAATTTTAAAGCGATTTACTCTGAGCCAAATTTGAGGACCATGACCCGGAGCCACGCCCAAGAGGTCTTGAGCAGTGGACTCTCAGAGGTTGGGTTACAGTTTGGTTTTATACATTTCAGGGAGACAGCGGTTACAGGTGAAGTCATAAATCAATACGTGGGAGGCATACATTGGTTTGGCCCGAAAAGGCGGGCCATCTCGAAGCGGGGGGCTTACAGGTTACAGGTAGGTTTAAAGATTCTTTGGCTTGTAACTGGTTAAAGACATGAAGCTTTGTCTCCAGGCTTGGAATGTTTTAACATAAGGAGCTTTTTATCAGAGATAAGCCACTGGACATATGTTTGCTGTGTAAATTGAGGACCTGCAGGTTTGTCTTGCATAGCCTTAGGCCTGTTAATGGGTTACAAAGGATGTCACCAAGAAGGGAGGGGGGCATGATAAGGCATGTCTGACCTCCTTCCTCCTGGCATGCAAGTCAGTTTTAGGATATTCCTTTGGCCACGAGGGGGTCCATTTAGTCAGCTGGTGGGGGGTGAGTCTTAAAATTTTATTTTAGTTCACAGTGGTTTTGTTTTGGAGGACTAGATGTGGTCTTTACCCATTCTTCCAGGCTTTGCTCCCAGTCCTGCCTCCTCCATGCAGTGGTCCTGGATCACCCTTCCCTTCTCCACTGATTGAGCCCTCCTTGTGTTCCCTCCGGGCACTGCGCTCTCTTCTGCCATTTAAACCCCAGCCTAATCCTATGAAATAGGCACCATCAACAGCGCCTCGCACCTTTTTTAATTAAGGCATTATACTTTGAAGAGTTGGGGTATTTGTATAGAGCTGTGTAACCACACCTCAATTAAGACATAAAACAGGTCAAGCATGGGGGCTCATGTCTGTACTCCCAGCGTTTTGGGAGACTGAAGCAGGAGTATCGCTTGAGGCCAGGAGTTTGAGACCAGTCTAGTCAACATAGCGAAACCCGTCTCTAATAAAAATGTAAGTGAAAAAATGTTTAAAAAGATATAATAAGGCTGGGCGTGGTGGCTCACGCTTGTAATCCTAGCACCCTGGGAGGCCAAAGCGGGCGGATTGTTTGAGCTCAGGAGTTC
>NW_012153396.1:1861868-1889980 GCF_000956105.1 Propithecus coquereli | reverse complement strand
TACCATTGACCCACTGCCCATACTGGGTCAAGTTGCTGGGAGCTAGGCTCAAGCCGTGGAACTCTAGCCCAGGTGACAGAGTGAGACTCCATCTCAAAAAAAAAAAAAAAAAAAAGATATAATATAGTTCCCTCATCCTAAAAGTTTCCTCCTGCTATTTTGCAGTCACATATGTAATTTTTAAAAATGGGATAATTGTATAGTTACTATTTTTTAACCTGAGTGTTTCTTTTAAGATCCACTGAGGGCTGGGGGGAAGCACTGAACATCTTTTGATGGCAGTTAGTATAGGTTTACAACATAGTTTTAATGGGTGCATGGTGTTTCATCAAATGAGTGTTTCATAATTTATTTAACCAATGTCCTGTTGTAAGATACATATTTTTTTAAACAATATGCTGTTCCCTCTTCCTGGAATTATTTTTTCACTTCTATTATACTATTCTAGTTTTTTTTTTTCCATATCTTTCTGATACTTCTTTGTTTGTTTTGCTCTGTGTCTTCTTTCTACCCAAGTGTTGGTACTTCCCAAGATTGTGTTGCTGAATCTTTTTATTCTATAGCTTCTTCTTAGGTCATCAATTTTCTCTCTGGCCTTACTATATAAACTCTTTGGATTTCATCTTTTTCCCTTCTGAACACCAAATCCTTATTCCCAACTGTCTGCTGGGTACTTCTTGCAACTCAAACTCCACATGTCAAAAATTGAACTCTTATTCCCTTTCTAAAATCTATCTGCTTCTCTCTTCTCTCTCTTTTTTCTTTTTGCTACTCATTTCAGTTACCGAAGTACTATCCTTCCGCCAGAAGCTTCAAAGTCATCTTGGACCCCTCTCGTCCCTCATCTCACATTTCCAATCAATAAAGTGCTATTAATTCTCCTCCAAAATGTCTCCCAGTTTGTGCCCTTCCTTTCCATTCCCACCATTACTCTCCTACTTTTTGAGGTCCCATGACTCCTCACCGGAGTTGTAACAATAGCCTCCCAACTGATCTTCCAGCTTCTAGTCTGGTCCCCCTGTGTTCTGCTATATTGTCACTACAGTTAACGTTCTGAAACAGGAAATTATTTTCCTCTCCTGCTCGAAAATATCTGATGACTCCTTATCACTTACAGAAGCAAGTCTATGCTTTCCACTCCCCCTCCCACTCGCCCACTCCACACCACCTTCCTGTGCCGGTTACATCAGCCACGAACGTTCCTGAACACTTTGTTTCTGTGCTTTTACTCACGTTCTCCCCTGTTACTATCCAATCTTTACTCTGTTTTGCTGACTCTGGCCCTCTGCCTCTTACATGACAGGTGTTTTTGCACTATTGCAGACAAGAATAAAAAAGAGCTCTGCCTACGGGCCTACCCTGGTTAGCAAGGTTTGCACCACCTCAAAGGCAGCTGTGGGACAATAAGCCCATTATTGGTCATTCCAAGTGAGGGAAGGGCTGGCAGAGGGGAAGGCTCTTTACACTTCACAGCAGAGAAGCGATTGGACCTCGGCTGGGAAGGAATGTGTTCTCCATTCCTATGCAAAACTCTCTGAATGCTCCCCGACTGAGTGGTGTGTCCACATTTCCCCCATTCCAGGTCTAGGAGGGCAGAGCCCTGGGTCAGACCCCTGGGGGAAAAAGGAAAAAGGGCTCCTGCCGACGCGTGATTCACAGGAGCAAGAGGCTGCAAGGCTCGCACCTCCTGATTGGAGCAGACAGAATCAGACAAGCCTGGGGGCTGCTGATTGGCTCGCGCTCGGTCAGGCGCTGTTGGGCTGTTGTAAATGTAAATAGCTCTTGAAGGCCCGGGTCTGTGACCGGCAGTAACCCCGGGGAGAGTGGGTGGAGAAGGGGTGGAGAGGGAGGCCCTTCTTCTCCTTTCAAGTGGGCTACCAGCCAGGCCCAGACAGGCCCGCCCTTTGGCGGAGGGAACTGGGAGGACGAGACTAAAGGACTCTGTCTTCGGAGATCTTCAGCTTGAGCTGCGTTAAACGCCCACCCGCAGGGCTGAGCCAGGGCTGACAACTTCCGCCCTGAGCTGCTGCTTTTCTGTGCTGAGCTTTGACTGTTTGCGAGTTTAATGGGATGTTCTGTGTGAGCACAGAGGCGTTGGAAGTCGCTAGGATGGCTTTATGGGGTCACATTAATGGCTGTAGTGCGTGTACCATAGTGACCACAGGGAGGTGGCAGCCTGTCCGTGCCTGCCCCTGCTCACAGTACCCTATATGTGGAACGGGTAAGAGTGCAAGTTCTAGCCCGATAATAATCTTTCTTCTAGAGGTACAACTTCTACTCTTTACCCTGGTGGAGAGGAAAGTCTGTGGAGACTGGATTTCTTGGAAGTAGGGTGGAGGAAGGAGACAAATGGTACACGTTAAGAATAAAGGGTGACCCTCATACCTTGCTGGTAGGAATGTAAAACGGTGCAGCCACTGTGAAAAAGTTTGGTAGTTCTACAAAAAGTTAAACACAATTAGCATATGACCCAGAAACTCCACTCCTAGGCATATACCCAAATAAATTGTAAACAGGTACTCATGGCCTGGCCCAGTGGCTCACACCTGTAATCCTAGCACTTTGGGAGGCCAAGGCAGGAGGATCATTTGCGGTCAGGACCAGCCTGACCAAGAGTGAGACCCCATGTTTACAAAAAAGAAAAATTAGCCGGGCTTGGTGGCGTGGCCTGTAGTCCCAGCTACTAGGGAGGCTGAGACAGGCAGATTGCTTGAGCCCAGGAGTTTGAGGTCGCTGTGAACTATGATGTTGACCCTGCACTCTAGCCAGGGTGACAGAGCAAAACCTTTTTTCACAAAACACAACAAAACAAAAGGAAACAAAACAAACCCAGGTACTCAAATATTTGTATACAAATGTTCTTAGCGGCACCATTCACAATAGCAAAAAGGTGGAAACAACTCAAATGTTAATCAATAGATGAATCAATAAACCAACCTTGGTATATACATACAATGGAATATTAATTGGCAACAAAGAGGAATGAAGTACTGACACGTATACCTCGGGGATGAACATCGAAAGCATTACACGTGGGTCACATATTGTATCATTCTATTTATATGAAATAACCCAAATGGGTAAAAATCCATAGCTATAGAAAGCAGATTGGTGGTTGCCAGGGGCAGAGGTGTGGGAGTAGGTGTGGGTAGGGTTGGGGACAAGGAGACAATGGAGAACCACTGTTGAATGGGTATGGAATTTTCTCTTGGGGTGTTAAAAATGGTTTGGAACCAGAGGTGGTGGTTGCACGATATTGTGAATGCACTAAATGCCACAGAATTGTTCACTTTAAAATGGTTAGCTTTATGTTATATGACTTCCACCTCAATTAAAATGTACATATATATACCTGAAACAGATAAACTGATGGACTGAAAAGTGTGTCCTTCCTGCTGTCCAGAATTCTCTAAAAAAGGAATAAGAAATAGAATCAAGAGCAATTCTGGGTCCTCTGCTGCCTTTCATTTTCACTTTCCTCTCTGTTTTTCAAAGCCTAGCATGGGCCTGGCTACTCACTGCTCCCCATGGGAAGTGGCCGGGAGGAAGAGGGCCCCTTTTGCCCCTCTGAGACTGTCCTTGCCTGGGCGGAGAAGCACTGTGAGTCAGCACAGCACACACTGCGCCTTTGTGAGCGTTCTGAGGCTGGGGTGTAGTTGGCTGGGCAGACCCAGTGGGGGAAGGGCAGACCTGGGTCTGGGAAGTGGGAAGGCTTCTGCCTCCAGCAACCCCAGTATAGAATCTCAGCTCCTTGGAGTCTGCAATTAGGGCCTGTGGCATTTGCCCCAAGGTCAGTATACAAGAATCAGCTCTTCGCCTGCAGCACAGAAAGTTAACTACAGATTACAGAATGTGACTCCTACTCCCTGTGACATTTCATGTATTTTTGTAGCAGAGACAGAATTTAAAAGAAGACGTGAACTCTTTCTATCATTTCATCAAGTATTGACTGTTTCGGTGCCGGGAGCCATTTCTAAAAGAGGAAGATGCTCCTGAGAAGCTCAAAACCTTACAGGAGGGTGGAGTATGGTTTGGAAAAGTAGAGAGGAAATGTCAGGTACATGTCTATGGTTTGGGAGGAGAGCTTAAAACTCAGGTGTGGTTGAATGTTCAGATGGGTCATGAGGTGGAGTGAGTTGGGTTTTTCTGGAACAGCGGATGCATCTGCAGTTTAAGATGCATAAGTTAAGCTCCCTGCCATTGCCGCCCAGGGAGGATAGCTGCCCCACCAGGTATACACTCACCACCTCTGAGGATAACTGAATATCACCAGGCACATACTTGGATATGTGACAGACTGAAGCATATCTAATTTGTCATCTACTCCACACCCAGTACAGCCAGTAGGTAAGACCATAATTCTGGAGCCAGGTCATAGCATTATTATTCACTCTCTCACAGCGTTTTCTCCAGCAAACTCAATTACCTCATCAGCAAAATTTGGGTAATAATGGCACCTGCTTCTGATACAGTGAGATAATGTACCATCAAGCACTCAGTATGGTGCCTGGCTGTAGTAAATGTTGCTATTGTTATTATTTTTATATCCACAAGTCTGGTGGACTCAGAACTTGAATTTCCCACTCAAAAGGAAGCTAGATTTATGTTCATGCAGTGGCCTAAACCCCTTTAACTAATGTAGAACATGGTGTCTGGACTTTTCCAAGCAATTTGGTATAGCAAAATTGTCATCTTATACTCTCTAGTTTATAGCAGCTGTCTTTTCTCATGTGGCTGGTCTTTTTATTCCCTTGAAGTTTGAGACTAGCGAACACATCACTGTATAATTAAGAGAATATTGAGTGCTTCCTTTAATCAAATAATTTATTTTAATGAGTACTTCCTTAATAAGTTTGGGTTTGAATCTCAGCTACAACTACTAGTAAAAACATTAAAATAGAGGGCATTTTTTTCTTCATACAATTTTTTATTGAAATATAATTCATACACCATAACATCACCTTTTTAAAGTGTATAATTCAGTAGTTCTTCCTTTCCAGTCTGGATAGCTCTTATTTCTTTTTCTGCCTTGGCAGACATTTTTAGGAACTATCTTGGTTCTTTAGGGAAGAGGGAGAAAACAGGTGGCCACTGGACATTGGGAATTTTATTTCTGTGCTCTTCTCCATTATTATCTTAAACTATTTTTTGTGCTTTTCTCCCATGATTAAATCTTGATTCCTAAACAGAACCTTAACTTCTTTATACCTTCCCATATAAAACATGTCAAAAACAAAGTTTGTCACTTTGTCTCCTGGGAGCCCTTATTCTACAATTCACCCTTTCAGGAAGGCTCAACAGTTATTTGCTCTCTCAATCTTGAATCCAACTGAATATGTTGATCAGCGCTGTTCCTGCTCTATGATGTCTCCTCTTTCCTCTTCCTTTCTGGAACTTTTGCAGATAGGAATAAGAAAACTGCCCCAGGATGAAATAACATATATGCAAAATACAGATTTCCTGGAGGAAGCATAGGAAAGTGTATTTAATGAGAGGGAGCACAGCCACTTGTGAAATAGGAGGAAATAAATTAGAAAAGAGCATATAGTAAGGATAAATTGTTTAAATTGAATGCCAATTAATCAAAACAAAGCAGAGACTTGGAAGGAACAGTACTTTATAGGACAACTAAACAAAGTATTCTAGCCTGGACATTTTAAACAAAACTAAGAGGGAAAGGGGCTCATAGTAGAAAGCCACATATTGAGAAGAAAATGTCACCATCAACTTAAATTGCTAATATTATTTTTAATTATTATTGATTTTGAACACTCAGAATTACTCTGAGAGTCATGCTTCTTGTTCAATGTGAGGGCAACTTTAAATTAGAAAGCAAGGTGGACTGGCAGTGCTGGCCCTGGAGAGCTCTTAGAAGCTAGGTATTGGTCACAGTGGCTTCTGCTTGAATGTAAATCTGCTCTCTCTCTTTTCCACAAGAGGATTCTCAGATAAAGTCGTAAAAAGTAAAAGTAAAAAACAAGCCAGAACAAAAAATCACCCTGCAATCTTGAAGCTCTCTCTGCTCTAGGAATGAGGTTTGCCTTTCTTCCTACTGTTGTGCATCAGCATTCTCAGAGAGTCTTTTTATTCCCTGGAGACAACTATATTGCAGAAGCAGGAATGAGCTGAACTGCCCAGCCTGGGTTGGAAGCTAAGGATCTGCCTTTCCAAGGAGTGCTTCTCCTGCTGCTCTTTTCCTCTCCCAGTGTCTCTATCTTGGGTCCATGTGACTGACCATGTGAAACACGAGAGACCTGGCACTTCTCCAAGGCCGAGGTGCTGGCTGGTGGTGGTGTTTGCTTTAGTGGCAGATTCTTGGCTTCCTGCGGTCCTGTGTTTAACCTAAAGTTACCCTTAGGAAGGGCAGGGCGGGTTACCGGGCTATATGAGTCAACCATTGTAACTTCTACTTTGTTTGTACTCTTAAAGGTACAGGGCAGAGGTAGGGTGGACCATAGAGGTAAATCCCAGGAGACTTTGTGTCACAGCGAAAAAACTCCCAGACCCAGTGCTATCAGATTCACTTCACTTTTATTATGAACAAATACAATCTCAGATCAGTACAACTAGCTTCAGAGTTGATATTAATAGAAATTATTCCAAAATTATTCTTAGGTCACAAATAACTACTATCCCACATGAAAAGGGAAAAAATCCCACTCAATCAAGGAAAAGGTATCCTGTGTGTTTCCATGGCAATGAGCTTATGTGTTCTTAAATTGTGTCTGGCTAGTTATGCACCACTTATCCGTTGGATTCATTCAATCTCTCAGAGAACCGCATAGACTAATGATAGCATCCAGGACACATGGACACATTAAGTTCATGGTGGACGCTACTATTATACCTCTGCTGAAAGATCGCAAAATGCTTTGTAGAAAGCATTAGTCATGCCTCAAAACTGCCCTTTGAGGTAGGTCAGTATTATTATTCCCATTTTAACAGAAGGAAAACTGAGGCACATTATAGTTAAGTGACTTGCCCAGGGTCACATAGCAAGTCAGTGGCACAGTGGTAGGAGAGGCCCTGGCCTTAACCATCAGCGTGACATTTGCCACCTTGCTTTCTTAACCTTTCACGCTGACCTGTTTAAGCTACACTTACAGAGAATACACTCAAGATACTAGCAAATCAAGGAGAAAAATTTCCCTTTAAATGCTACAACCATCTTTTAATCTAAAAAAAAATATATAAACCAAATACATTGCAATTACTTCCACCCTCCATCAAATGTGGGCACTTAATAAAAGCAGCCCGAAGTGAAGTTTCCAAAATGAAGCCCAGAAGGAAATCCTGCAAATCGCTCTACTGATAATTCTCTAGCCAGACCCCTTTTCTACCAACCACTTCTGGTTTGCACCTGGCTCTCAGGTGCAAAGGGCCTCCACAGAGGGAGTGAGGGTGGCTCATATGCAACAATGATTAGAAAAGATGTAAGGCAACCAAATAAGTTGTCGGCACACCCAAAGCAAGCAAGGACTTAGAAATTTGGACTCTTGATCAGATCTGATTTTCCCATTAATGCATCACTTGAATAAGCTTCTGAATGTTGAAAATAGTGTTCCTTTCGCAGCAGACACACCCCCACCTACACACCCACACACCCACTGAGGCCCTCTGCCTGAGGTCTCCACCCAGCCTTGTGTGGGGTCATAGTATGGATCAGATCCAGGGAACACGATTACAATAGAAGGAAGTGAAAGCTGTTTTTATTGTTCATATATTATCAAGCAGGCATCTGATGACCTGTGGAATTAAAAGAACCCAACAGACATTTCCAAGGGGTAGGTGCGCAGGTCAGCAGATCTAAACTACAGTGATCTGCCATTAGATTCTTTCCTACTGAGATGAACAGCTCAAAAACGAGGATGCCTTTAGCCCAGGCTAACCCCTGTAGCCTCTATTGAATCAACACGGGAAGAAAGACCCTCCTCCCTTCCACCACTGGGGGCTCAACAGTGGGCGGAGCATCTGGTATTGTACATTTCCAATCTCATTAGAGCAAAGCCAGACTGAGGTACAGGGACAAGGCTAGTCCAAGTTTCTCAAAACATGGATGTTCTGTTTTTTTCCAGACTTCTACTATACTATTGTCTGCCCTAGGCTGTGTTGTAGGGAATGCTGGTTAGTTTGCTGAACAGAGACCATTCAGCAAAGTACATGGCATCTCAGATCCCAAGTCTCGGCCAAAGCTTTGCAACATACCCTGACTTCAGGGAACAGGGCCTCCTTTCGAAGTGAGGCACTTGGGTACTTGCCCTTGTTTCTTGTGCTTCCCAGGGAGGACTAGGTTTCCTCCTATTTCTACAAGCATTATACTGTCCTCTGGGAGCACTGACTCAGGTGGGGCAGCCTTACTGAGCAAGCAGGGAGCATTCAGCATGCTTTCTGGTTCTGATCCAGGCAGAGGGAACTGAAAACAAACCCTCTTTGCTCCATGGCTAGCTCACTGGCACAACACAAGCATTTGGCTTGGCCATGCCTCGTGAGAGAGCCTCTCTGAGTCAGGGATGTTGCTGGGAGGGTTTTGCCAGCCTTCTCTTGAGCCATCAGAGTGGTAGGAGAGCACAGGGGTTAGGTGGAGACACTCTGGAAGCCACATGAAAGTGGCAGCTAGCACTACTTTCTAAAGAGAAGCAGTGGTTCAGTGACCCTGAGCATTCTGTCTGCAGGAGAGGGAGCTGCCTGGACAGCAAGTTGTCACTGCCTCTGAATTCACATGAAGGAGGCTGCCTGTCCAGAGAAAGAAGAAAATGTCACAGGAGAGAGAACTGGTAGGAGAAAAGGGACAGATGGGATAGATCTGGCATCAAGAATCAGGGTAGTGAAGAGATTCCTAACCTTGCCCCCTAGGCAGCCCTATGCTTTAGGCTAGATGTTAACAGAGGAACAGAAGGGCACAACGTTGTGGGGAGAAGCCTTCTAGTTTTTACTCATTCCAAGGAGAAATTGGAACTAATGAATGAACCTAACATCTAGTTTGTTTTATTAAGATACCCAAGAACTTACTCAGTAACCTCCTGGATCCCCGGTGATGTGTTGTTCTCAGAGTCCTTCCTTTGTAAAGTTACCTTTTAGGAACTGCCTACAGACTTGCCCTCAATCTATCTATCCCCTGTCCAGCAGTGGGGGTGGGGGCTGGGGGGCGCGTTAATAGACAACGCGGCTAATTCCTCCTCTCCGAGTTCCTTCAAACATCCCTCTTTCAGAGCAAAATACTCTTAAGTGAAATATTTTAATGTTCTAAGCAAAGTATTCATGTATATATATGTCTATGTTTGGCGTAACTCCACCTCTGAAAATCCTTCCTTGTTCGGATGTTTGGAAATGCCACAACCTCTTATTACTGTGAGGGGAGCAACCCATATCCCGAAGATGGCAGAGCAGAAAGATGCAAGAATTGTGATGAGCAGCTCATGGAATCCTCAAATTCTACAAAGCTGCTGTATTCACCAATCGTGGAAACGCCCAACCTCAAGACTTCTTGATATGTCAACCAAGAAATCTCCTTGTGATTAAAGAAAAAAAATCCTTCCCAGCAGAGAAACTAAATGCTTCGTCTTTACCCTCAGCCTAAACTATATCGAGACATTGAGATTTGTTCTTGTGTTTTAGCATTGCCAAGCTCCACACCATTCGCTGCTCAATCAGGACAGAAAGGAAGCATGCTGCGTGGTGGGGCTTGGAGGCCTTGCTAGGTGGACAATGGCATGTCTAACCATGGCAAGAGCTTCCTCTTGCCTTATTTTCCCACCTCGTCCCCATAGTTCCTTACCAATCACACTGTGCATGCTAACTGTCTCCCTTGACAATTCACCTGCTTTAAAAGCTTTGTGCCAAATGAAGTTCTTTTTCCATTCCATCTAGCTAAAGCCTGGGCTGAAGATAATGAACAGAGAACTGCCCAGAAGATTTTGTTGTGTCTCCAGCTTGAGCTACCTACCTTAAAGCTCACAGCAGCTCAAGGAAAGAGAATTATCTGGGGCAGAGACCATTAGTTTAAGACTATGGAAAGGTTGTATAAGCTTTGGAAGCTGGACACTGACCAATGACTGACCAGCTGCTTGCCTGGGAGGCAATGAGGGAGAAGAGAAAGGAAGGTGATAGGAACAAAGGAAAGAGGACAATGGGACTAGAGGAGAGAGAATATAAAAGAAGAAATAAGAATATCAGCTTAGTATCATAAAGGCAGAGTTGTTGGCTTTCAATATTTTTGCATTTAAAAGAATACTGTACTGGAATGGGTTAACATCATCATCTTTAGCAACCTGGTAGCATTATTCAGTAGTTAATAAACAGAACATTAAACCTCTGCCTAGCTGGCTTTTGGAAAAGGAACCTGAGGGACCCAAAACTCAGCCACTCTTGAAGCTTTCATCTCCAGTTCTTTTAATCCTGGCCAAGATGGTGGCCTTGGATACTTTCTTCCGGTCATAGGCCAGGCCGAGGGCAGCCATGCAATCGATGAAGAAGGTGGTTATGTTGATGTGCCAGCGGTACTCGCTGGTGGAGTAGTCATGGGGGAAGGTGTGGTGGTAGTTGTGGAAGCCCTCGCCTGGAACAAAAGCAAGGAGAGAGTTATGGAGCAAGAGCAACAGTGATTGCCGTCTTCCTAATCTATGCACACTGGTTACTTAGCAGGGCACCTCAAACCTAGGAGAAACTTGATGCTATTGAATCAATGGCTGAATCCAGTGTCTTTCACTCTGAACCAAATAGATCTCCTCAGAGGCATCTTAAGAAATGACTGCAGAGAACCTGGTCACCCATTGCATCTGGGAGCCTTGTGGAAGGAGAACTGACAGTTTCTCTCAAAGGATATAATAATTAGAGGGAAGCTGCTACTGTCGGGAATGGGTCTTAGATTGGAACATTCTAGAGCTTGCCTAAATATTAGCCCTAGACTCTCAAGGCTCTGCGTGTATTTGTGTGTGTTTGTGCAGGGAGGGGAGAGCCCAGAATGCAAAATGTTCTACCTCAAAGGGTAAGAGGTTTCTACAGAGTGGGTGCAGCAGCCCAAAGTCAAAAGAAGAGGCCTAGCCCAGGGGCCAGAATGTCTCAGGCCACTGCAGTTCAGAATGGGCTGCTCTGCCTTCTAATTCTTTGAGCTTTGACCCTGGTGTGGGGGCAGTGCTCATAAAACAGAAGCTCTCCGAAGGAAAAGAATCAAAATGCTTAGATATTCCCTCTAACCTCCAAGATTCTGAGGACTCTTGGGACGAGCACTTCACTTTGCTGGAGAGAAGAAAACAAAGAAATTCTGGATTTAGGACAATTTGTGTAATGTGTAAAGCTTTGGAAACTCTACAGATAGAGAGTTTGCCAACTCTTGGCTGGACTCTTCTTTCTGAATGGCATCCAAAAATAATATTGACCCAAATCAGGCCGGAATAAAGAATACTAATAAAAGAGCTTGTTGGGCCCTTTATAGATAAAAATAACCCCAGATAGGGTAGTATTGATATTAATGACAAGCAAGTGAAGGAAGTACTGCAGAGTAAATGACACCATCCAGGGCACTTCAAGGTTATGTCCCCCATCTCTGTGACACTTCACCATCCAAGGTGCGAACTGAGTAGGAGGGTGGGATAACAACAAGGCAAAAGGCACTGATGGAGGACTATTAATCTCACAAATGGTTTTGCAGCTAGGCTCTGTGGTAAGCACTAGCCAAGCCTATATTTACCAGATTTAAAGTGGCATCAGACACACGGATAGATGCAGAGGGAAAAAAAGAGGAGGAGGGTCAATGGGTGGAAAGAGGACAAGACTTTGCCCTGGAGCAGCAAGGGACAGCCCAAGAAAGACACAGGGAGAAGGTGAGCTTTGGCAGAGAGAAGATGAGCTTATGACTATGGGGGAGGTAATTTAAGAAGCGAAATGATTAGAGTGGCAGGAAACAGAGCAGGAGGAGAACAAAGGGCAAGATGATAAGGGAGGAAGTCAGCAGGCACGGAGGAGTGGAGGATAACTGGGACAAGTCAGGTACTAGCAGCCACTCTGAATGGGTGGCCATAAAGAGGCTGGAGTTGGGAAGCCCACTTTAGATCCACTTGTGATACAGGACACATCTCATGCCAGAAAACTCCATTGTTGTGAAAATCTCAGATTTACACAGTGCACGTGATTTATTTCAATCATGGGTCAAAGTAAGAACATGTACAATGGTAGAAGGTGCCTGAAAGGAGCGGGGAGAGGCACAAAAGTTAAAAAGAGAGGGAAAAAATGCTTTTCATAAAGATAGTAAAGATTGTCAGGATTGAGAATATAAAGGAAGATTTTAAGGAGGAAAAAAAAGAGTGTTAGGTAATGACATGCATAGGCGTGTGGAGCAGTGTGGTTGCCTAGGTGTTAGGGCATGGCCACTAGCACTGAACATTAGTGCAGAGTACAGGCCACTGGGTCCACTTAAAATAAAGCCACTTGAGGCCATTGTCAAAGTTTATATTCAGTTGGAAAGAGGGACAGAAAAAAAAATGGAAACAGATGGTAGAACACCATTGTCTTAGACTCTGGTAATTGGGGCTGCAATTATAGAGAGAAATAAATTCAGGAATAGTCAACATTAGATCAGTGAGCAGGAACTTGTGATCAAACTAATTACTTTATCAGGCTATTCCCTAAACTGTGTCGGGGGAAGGGATCTTTCTAGCACAGAACAGAAGTAGAAGAGATAAAACTAAAGGACAAGAGGCAAGGTGGTAGGTAGTGGTAAACAGCCGCCAGCACCAGTGGCTTTGGTGCCCTTCATATTGACATCCCCAAACAGCGAGGCATGACACACACTTAAGAGTATGGCATACCTGAATATAGTGGGGAGATAAAAATTAGTGTGGCAATACTTAAGTTTATTGAAGTAAATTATAATTATTTATTCTACATTTTATATAGCATACTAGGATTACTGGCCACTCAGATGACCCTATTGTTCTATTTATGCATTTTCTGCCCCAAGCAAGACAGCAGTGCAGCCCAGGTGACCGGGAAAAGGAAAAGTCAGAGGGGCTTATCATATACAGCCTTGGGAGATTGTTTTGGAAGTGGGAATTAAAAGCAGTGTTATTTTTTTCCCCAAAACTTGTTGCCTGACTCTCATACAAAGGTTTTCCAATATATTGCCCCTAATTTTATAGTGGAAAAACTGAGATGCAGAGTGGTCATAAAAACAGGTTAATCTGGTTTTTCTGGCTCCTAGCCTCATACCCAAGTCAGCAGACCACTAGATGTGGTCCTGCTGTGGACGGACAACTTACCCACAGCTCCCAGGGACACCAGGATATTTTCCCGGGGGTTAATGTTCTTGTCATAAGGGCGATATCCGTAGAGGTGGGCGGCGCTGTTCACCAGCCAGGTGGCATTGAGTACTACACTGTAACGCAGGAACGTGGCAACGAAAGTGCTGTGCAGAAAGGTTTCGCCCCAGAAATACCAGGGCACCCATGTGGGCAGGAGGAAGCACATAAACACAACGGCGGGCTTGTAGTACCTGCATGGGGGGCCAGACATCGAGTCAGTGGACAGAGGGCTCTTACACCTACCTGCGCTTCCACTCACGCTGGGTTGGGCTGTCTCCATCCCCCTCTGTTCTGAGTACAGCATGGCAGAAAACGGCAAGAGGGAAATCTTTTGATGATATCATGTTATTATCTCACTTTTTAGGTGAGACAACGAGGAGGGATTAAATGACTTTTCTAGAATGACATCACTGGGCACCAGTGGAGCAAGGACTGAATGCTTGTCTCCTGCCTCTAAGGCCATCACTGTTTTTCACTAGTGCATAATGCCGGGTGGTAACATAGGTGAGGTCCAAATTACAAACAAAGAGAGTTCTCCAGCCTAGGCTGTTTTTCCTTTCTGCTTTGGAGCTCCTTTCTCTTTCTCATCAGCACTCTTGTGCAGTCTCTGTTTAGTGTTATGCCTCCATTTTCTGCTCGCCACTCTCTAATTCTTTGCTCCTCTTTTCCTGCAGAGAGGCACACTGAGTTGTCCTTGATTACTGGCAGGTGTCTGTCCTTCTGGAGGCCCTTTCTCAATCTTCATTCTCAATGCAGACCAGGCCATTGACATGCCAAGGGAGTGATTCCCTATGTCCCTTCAGCAGTCAAGTCTTGACTTTTTTGTAACTGATATTCCTTCCCTGTATCTTGCTCCTTTCCATTCCTGCAACTTCTCCCCTAGCATGGATCCTCATTACCTCCTAACCTGTGTCCCTGCCCCTCATCTCTTTGGCTCAATGGTTTCTTTCACCTGTCTGGAGAACAGCCTTTTTAAAGCATTGCCACATTGCTGCTCAAAAAACATAATGGTTTACTTTTTTTTTTTTGAAGACAGAGTCTCGCTCTGTTGCCCAGGCTATTGGGCAACAGAGTATCAGCTTAGGGTATCAGCCTAGCTCACAGCAACCTCAAACTCCTGGGTTTAAAGCAATCCTTCTGCCTCAGGCTCCTGAGTTGCTGGGACTACAGGCATGTGCCACCATGCCCGGCTAATTTTTTTCTATATGTTTTTTTTTAGTTGTCCAGCTAATTTCTTTCTTTTTTTTTTTTTTTTTAGTAGAGATGAGGTCTCACTCTTGCTTAGGCTGGTCTCGATCTCCTGACCTCGAGTGATCCTCCTGCCTCGGCCTCCCAGAGTGTTAGGATTACAGGCATGAGCCACTGCACCCGGCCCATAATGGTTTCCTATCGCCTATTGAATTAAATCCTAAATCTGCTTTTAGGACTCTACAAGAACAGCATCAGTCTCTCTTTCCAGTCTCACTTCCTCCCCCACTCTATACTTCAAGCAAAATGACTCTTTTCCTGGAACATGCTTTATGCTTTAGCTCATTCTGTTCTTTCTGTTTGCACTGTCCCTCCCCACACATACTTGTGAAAATCTCTATCCATTGGTGAATTCCAGTGCCACATTTTTCATAAACACTGAGCACTTCCCACTGAGCAATCTCCCTTCCCCTTGAACAGAAAATATTCTGCCTATATCAGGGTTATTTGGGTACTTGGCTTATAACTTCCACCCTCCAATAGGCTACAAACTCCTTGAAGGTAAGAACTAGGCTATGTTCATCTTTGTATCCATGACTGTCCCAAGTCAATAAATATTTGTTGAATTTAATTGGTTTAACTAAGATAGCTCAGAGAGAAAGAAACAGGGCAATAGTCTATGACTGTGGGCAGGTGGGATGTTAAAAATTGGGGTTTTAAATTATGATTTTAAACATGCAAACCCAGTAAATTTCTCAGCTTATATTTTATAAGTACTAAGAGAAAAAAAGGAGTCCCCAGACACCAGGTGCCAGGACCGTATCCCCAAGTCTATCATCGCTTCACTTACTTCCTCTGGAACATCACCAATTTGTCGGCTCTTAGGTCAGACAAGTCCAGCGTACCGCCCTTCTTCATGACGGCTGGGTGTTTGCGCACAAGCAGCCAACCCACGTGAGAGAAGAAAAAGCCACGTCGGGAATTATGAGGATCAGCATTTGTTTCTGCAAACTTGTGGTGGGCTCGGTGATCGCGGGCCCATTCGAAAACATCATTCTGGAGGGACAGAGAAGAGGAATACAGGCCTGAGGAGAGACACCCTCTTAGGAGAATTCCAAAGAATTGGAATGTCTTCAAGAGCCCACAGCTTTCCACTAAACCTCATGAAATACCCAGGAATCCAAAGGGGTTGCCTCCCCTCTTCTCCCAGCTTACCACTAAAGCTTGAGTAGAAAAGCAACTTCAGGTCCCAGGGCCACATGAACAGGACTGCTGCCGCTTGTTATATGTGGGTAGAATGCAGGTAAACCACATGGAGCTCAGATAGTTTCATTACGCAAGAACATTGCAACTCTTCAAGCAAGGGATGTTGGAAAAGGTCTACACAGGGTGTCTGATCTGGGGCATGGAGACTATCAGGCAAGCAGCCCTGTGTCCTAGGGTCCTGGGCAGTGGATAGGCTGCGGGAGCTCCATCCTGATGCCTTGGCACGAGGCAACTCACATAATCCCACAAGGCCAGGCATGTAACTCATGGTCAGGGCCACATTTCCAAATGACCCTTGGGCTTCCCTGTGACTCTTTCCATCCCCTAAAGAATATACCAATATTTCTCTTCCTCTTTGCCCCACAGGGACATCAGGAGCCTTCAAGGCATAAATTGTTACAGCAGAGATTATGCAAATGTGGGAAGTACCTGGGATATTGCCTAATATGACTAATTTGGTTTCCTTTCTTCCTCTGGCTCCAAGCTAAGCCTCACATCACATGCTATCCTTTGCCTTGCTACAGTAATAGCTGTGAGAGTTCCCTTTCTCCAACTCCCTTCATTCTGTCTCCACTTTAATTTTTTGCCTGAACAAATCTCAATATTTGATTTTGCCAGCATGGCAGCCTCAGATAGGACCACAGTGTTGGGCTGGTCTATCTAACCTCTCAGTGACTCGGTTTTCTCATCTGTAAAATGGGGATAATAATAGTACCAATCTCCTAAGATTGTTGTGAGGATTTTATGGATTAATCTACATCAGGTGCTTAGTATGGTGCCAGGCAACTAGTCAGTGCTATGAAAGTGTTTGTTCTTATTATCTGAAAACAACAGAATTCATGAGTCTGTGAAACATCAGCTTCACTCTCATTGTGGTGGAGTCCTGAGATATTCACCTTAAATAGTGAATTTATTGTCCAAAGTCTGCCCAGGAAACCAGGGTCAGTCCCTGGCTTATGTGCCATCACTCTTTATGATGAGGGACAACAGCCAGATGGTGTCATAACACAGGGATCTTAGTATCAAAAATAATCCTGCATACCATGACTATTTCCTATTTACTCCTCATTTCCCTTTTCCAGAAGTCTCCTCAGCTTTATAGACTTAAGAATTGAGTCTGCACTTGAGGTGACCACAGGAGAGAGCAAGCAAAGGGAAGTGGCTGTGCAGGTGTGGCTTCTCTCTGAGTACCGATCCCCTCCGTTCTGCCCCCAGATCATCCAGAGGGTGGAGAAAAATGAGCCCAGCAGAGCCTCTTACCTGGAACGCCATGGTGTTGGCAATGATCAGGAAGAGCCGCAGGGGCAGCCGGGCTTTGTAACTTCGGTGGCTCCATAGGCGATGGGCTCCTGCTGTTATGCCCAGAGCACTGATGAAATAGTAGAATAATCCTGCCAGGAGAAGACGACAGCAGGGGAGTCACCAACCCGTGTGAGCGCCATCTGGGGAAGCATGTCGGGCATAGTCTCCTGATGCCAGAGGCTATGTCTTCTGTAGGTTTCGGGTGAGGATCTGCTTTACCCTGATCTCTAGGGATACCTTGGTCTCCTGGATTTTACCACTTGAAAAATACCATTACCTCCCAGCCTCTCAACCTAGGAATTGAGATAAGCTAAGGAGCCCCATGAACTAACGAGTCAGAAAGGCAGGAGAGAGAATAAGGCTCTTACCATTCAGCCACTTGCCATTCTCAGTCTGCAGGGGTGTTTTCCCAGGACCTGTTACCTTTGACCATTAGCTAATTTTCGCTAAGGTTTTAAGAGCTACAAACTACTCTTTCAGAGCTTAGGGTCCCTAAACAAAGGTGTTATAACAGCCAATAAAATCTGGGCACTGACCAATTTGAGGAGCCCTGGGTTGTAGAGGGGACTCAGAGTTATGGCTCTTTACTAACTGGCACAAAAGTATTTTGATATTTTAGGCAGCAGTACAGACATATCAGGAAAAAATCAGCCCTGCACATAAGTCATATTTGCACAGTGTCTTAAGCTTTACTAACGATTTTAATATTCTTGAATTCACTGGATACTTTAAATGGGGTAGGTGGTACTAACTAATAGCCTCACTTTGCAGTTGAAGAAATAGACTCTCAGAGAGGTTAAGCATTTATCTTGGCTAGGTCACATGGCCAGTAAGAAATGGAGCCACGGTTTGAAGCTAGGTTTTCTGTCAATAAGCAGTTCATGTCCCAGCTATATCTTCCACCTCCCCAACATATATGCACAGTTCCTGTGTCTCTCAGCCCATAATCTCACTAGGAAATGCTAATTCTAGACAATGGTGGGATATGTTTGAAGCCATCAGTGCCGCACCCCAACATTTTTCTGCCTCACTTTCTTGAACCCCTGCAGGCTCAGGAGGTGCCAGATATAATCTCTAACTGGGAAGCCATTTTCTGGGTGTACCCATCTCTTCCTCTGTCCCCGTAGCTCTAGCAGGCAGGGGCTGAGGCCTTGGTACAAATTGTTAACAATGTTTCATTCCTAGGGAAACAGTTAGAAACAATGGATCCTCAGTGGCCAGAGAACTTAGTTGCAGTTGGAGACACCACACATTGTACAAATTGTCCTGTGTTCTTTTGTAGCCACAGACAGCAGTTTCCTAAACAGCCTCCTCTTTTCCCCTACCCTACCTCCTTCACCCTATCCTGTTCCTCCTACAGGATCTCCAGGGGAAGCCACAGAGCCAGAGTCTGTCCCAAGGAAAGGAAAGTTCTATCCACATGCCTCAGAAAAGGAATTAAGGCTCCAGGTAACCTGCAGGACTCAAGCCAGGTGGTGATTGATATCTTCCCAGATACAGTATCTGACTGCATTTTACCTGGAAAAACACAGTTGGGGCAGAGCCCTCCAATCACCGAGGAGGAAGAAAAATGGCTTTGGGCATGAAAGCAGAAGCACTCAGGTAAGAACCAAGGAAGCTTCTGGGGTTATTTCATGCCACAGAATACCCTGGGGCAAGTTGACTCAGTAAGTATGTAAGAGCCCATATTAACAGGGAAATTGGGAAAACAACCCAGGCATTCTCCTGCCTTTTCTATAAATACCTCAAAGTCAAATAGAAGGGCTTAAGTCAATTGGAGATTCATTCCCACTCTGTTCCCCAGGAGAAGATTACCCAAATTGACGGTTACCTAACATCTCTTAGCTTTAGCCCTAAGAAAGAAAGTTGAAGGATTTTGCCCTCATTGCTGCCAGAGATTTCTCTTCAGCCCTATCTTAAGGGCTCTTCTGAGAGGCTCCACAAAGAAAGATATGAGGCTCTCAAAATTGCTCAGAGTCATAAGAAATGCTGAACTCACATCCAGTTGTTAATTTAACTTTGTCCTTAGGGATTAAAACAAGAAAAGGAAGTCAAGCCCCTAAACTCTGAAGGTGGCAAGAGAAGATGCCCAAGTTGAGACCTCTGACCTTCCTTCTCCCCAGCCTCCTTGTTCCATAAGACAGAAGAGTTGTGACATCCCTCTATCAAGATAGTTATTCCATCGGCCAAGCCATCCACCAAAAGGCCCAGGGCCAGGAGTAAAGTAAGTCACCATCTAGTCTCCCTGCCATGTTTCTCTGTCCAAAGGCACAGCACACACCCATGGGCAGGGCACCAAAAGGTAGGGCGCACAGACTTGGCTTTGGGATAGCATTCTGCTGCCTGTGCTAGTAGCCGAGGGTTCCCAAGCAGAGGCAGTCTGGTCAAACTCTGAACTGAAGGAGACCTACAGGGAGTGCTGGCACTGGAAGGGGCTTGCAGGGGACAAAACAGCTTGTGAAGGCTCCCTGCTTTGGGGAGAGGGGGTGCAGAGGGGTCTGCAGTCTCCCTGGGGAATCCCACCCCTACTCTTGATTTCTCATGCTGCAACTGAAGTTCTGCTGGGTTTTCAGAGGTGCTAGAGAATAGCTGTCTTCCTCTCCTCACAAATATAGGAGCTCTTCCTTGTCTACAGATGAACTGACTTTCCACACTGGCCTGCTCTTGCTATCTGCCTCTGCCACAGCTATGACACACAGGCAGCCTAAGGAATGTGACCTACCTAATCCTAAAAACGTAAAGCTGTTGCTCCTAGCTGGTATTTGGAAAAACGGATTCCTAGAGAGGGCTCTTCTCGGTTGTATTTCACTGTGACATCTGAAGGATTTCCCAAGACAAAGGTCAGATCTCACCACCTTTAGAAGACCGAAGGGGGCCTGAGGGAAATAGCTAAAACTCGGCCTACGAGTCCCTCCACATAACTACCAGCCAAGAGTGTAGCCCACACGAGATTGCTCTGGAAATCCTCAGTTTGTTTTCGAGAGAGAGAGTCCTGGCTCGCCACCCCTCAGAGAGAAGCAATGTGGGGCCCCTGGATCTGCAGAGCTCCCTCTGTCCCCTCCCAATACAGGCTGTGGTGGCAGAGGTGAAAATGCCTGCAGAGCTTATGTGTGCGTATGGGGGGCAGGGCCCTGCTATCAGCTCACACAGATGGATCCCTGAAAGAGCTGAGCTCAGGGGAGGTCAAGGACTAATGGGACTGTCTCCCTCATTACAGCAGCCTCAAGGCCAGTGCTGCTCAGGGCTCTCTTTTCTGGCAAGGAGGGATGGGCAGAAGCCAGAGAGGGCTGGTGTGAGAAGGTGCTGGGTCCTTGGCACTTTATGGCATCAGGAGAGAGGAGGCTGGAGCAGGCTGGATGGGGATGGAGCATAAAACATTTCATCCTAAGAACATTGTTGACTGGCATGAGCACACCCTGGAGACCTACATGGAGTAACAGAGCAACACACATGTGTAACCTGAGTTATACAGGAGCCTTCATCTTCCTCTGCAGCAAAGGAGCCTGGGCTAGCCAAGCAGCTTTGTGGATAACCACCTCTGTTCCTCCCTTTTCAATTAACTCTTCCTGAGCAGTTTGCCCCTTGCTCTATCTCATGAGGGCTCAACATATACCCTATTAAGCCTCTGATCTAGTGCCATGTTCCCATGCCTCCCAGGTAGGGGGCTTGATTCTTTGGCAGGGCTGGCACAGACAGCCAAGCAAATGACTCAAACAGAAGAGCTCCTTTAGGGAAAGCTGAGTCTCAGGCACAAATCTACACTTTGAAGCCCACAGCACATAGTCTCAGGGCTCCCTCCTCAAACCCCAGAGCTGACACTGCCCAGAATCCCAGCGCCCCTACACTCTGTCCCTGCTGTCAGCCTCTCAGGCTACCAAAGAGAAATGGCTGGGAGGGGCGGGTGCTCCATGTAAGATCCTACCTTATTGAGAGAGCAGTGAGAAACCTGGGGTACGGGGTTGGGAGGACAAGGAGTCTGCTTACCCCACAGCCAGGTGTACAATTTGCAGGTGGGGATCAATGTGATCCCATACAGGGCTCCCACGTGTAAAAGAAACATAAGGATGATGTTTCTCCAGACATATTCAACCTTGGGTCTTGGACCCTCCTCATCCTGGTAGGTTGGGTCATATATATCATCTTTAAAATCAGGGTGGATGTCTTCTTCCAAGTAGAGGGACGACTTCTCCAACTTGCCTCCTCCATTCTGCAGGACCCTGGAGGGAGGCGCTGTGATGGTGGTGGTGGTGGTGTAGGATCTAGAGATCTGGGAGGGGGAGGAAGTGGAGAGTCAGGAGAGAGGAGACACGTGGAGGCAACAGGAGCCACTTCACTCCCTAATCAAGCCCTGGGAAGGGCGGACAGTACAGGCACGGACACTGCTCCAATGCCCTGATTCACTGAGGGGAGGGTGGACCCGAGATGGAAGGAGAAGTCCCCAGAAACTGCGCGGATAGATTGGGGGGCAAACCTAAGGGAAAGGGGCAGTAGGAAGGAAGGTGAAACACTCGCAGCCTTACGGACACAAAGGAAACCGCACACATTGCAAAAGGTACTGGCACCGCCACATTTCTCCTTACTGCAAAGCTTAAGAAACAAAAGTTGCGGAATCAAGTCCTCCAACTGCTATCCACATTCTCAACAAATTGAAGGCAGTACAACTCCAAAAAGATGGCCAAGTCCTTCCCGAAGCTCTCAACTCTCTCCCCTACCAACCAGTCACCTAGAAGCCCAACCCGCGCCGGCGAACCCGCGGTGCAGGGGCCATCGCTTGGAAGCTCACCTCCTCTTGCAGCATGTGGGCCGGCATCTTGGATCTCGGATGCCGGGATCACTTTCCCAGGACTGAGGCTGCCGAGCGGAGTTCGGCACCGCGGGGACAGAGGGTGGACTTCTGCTCCGGAGCCCGCTAGTGCGCAGCGATCGGTGGCTCTGCGCCGTGCACGCCGGGTGGGTGTCCGGGCCCTACCCGCTGTGCGTGGATCTCCCCGAGCTGGGGATTTAAAGGCTAGAGCTGGCAGTGGGTGACTGTGTCCCGTATTTCCTCAGACGCCTTTTATCCGCTGCCAGCAAGGGGCAAAGTGCGCAGAGTTGGCTGGCCCAGGCAGCCCCGCGTGGAGGTGAGGGCGGGAGAGGGGAGGAGACAGAAAGCCCAGGCTTGCAGCGATGAGAGCCCGGGCGCCGGGATGCTGCGGACAACACCGCGCCGCCGCTGCCTCTGCCGCTGCCCCTGCCCCTGCCCCTGGGGAAATGCTAATGAGGCTTCTGTAAACTCTGGCGCGTCATTGGCCGAAGGGAATTTGGTGCCACCTCGTCCTGCCGTTGCCATTGGCTCGGCGCAATCTGCTGTTCCCTCTGCCGCGAGCTCCTCGCTCCCCCTCCCCTCGCTTTCTCCTCGGCTTCTCTTCCCCGGGCCGCCCTACGTGAGACGGAGCGGACGGGGTCTGGGATTGGGGGGTGGCTCCAAGCCCAGGATGGCCTGGGGCACAGGGCGAATGTGTGGGCACTGGGGCAGTTTCACAGGAAACGGTGGGGCAGCCACGGTGGCGCCCCCTCCTCACAACTCCTTCCCGCATTCCCGGCCCCCCCAGGCGCGCGGGAAGGCAGACGTAGCTCCCCCGGGGTCGCGCGCTCTGGGGCTGGGGGATGCCCCGCCTCCCTGTCCCGCGAGCGCGGGGGGGCTCTGTCCGCGGGCGAACAATGGCTCTGCCCCGCCCACCAGCTACGCGACGCTCCCTCAGCCCGCACTGAACTCAGGCCGGATCTGCAGACACCCGGACACACATATATGTGTGCCTGCGCACGCACCGTGGCCCCCGCTGGGTATGCTCGGCAGGGGACGTCCACCGCCAGCACCAGTGGGCCGTCCTGTCCCTGTGCCCATGCCTCTAGAACGCGTACGGGACATTTTGGAGATTCTTCAGTTTGTCAGGTTGTAATTTTGAAATTCTTCATGGAAAAAAGCAGGAAGCACAGACTTGTGCTTCCACCCAGGAGCAGGCAAAAGGACTGGTAGGTGGAAAAGGATAGTTAGCAGGTATTGAATTGTTACTGCCAGCCAATTCACAAGAATCATTTAATCCTCACTGTGACCTTATGAAGTGGGTACTCCACTATTCCACTTTAAAGATAAGGAAAGTGAGATATGGAGAGGTGAAATAACTTGCCTATGGTCACAGCAGACGGTAAGTGGTGGAGCTAGGAATTGCCCAGAAATGTAATACAAGAGCCGGCGCTCTTACGCCCTGCTCAGACCTACATGGCCCTAGTCCCTGAGATGCTCTGATATCTCTGACCTGTCTCTCATGCCCCTGTCTTTTCTGGGCCTGTGGGAGCCTCACCAGGACAGCCCAGAACCAGGCAGCCTCTGTATTCACCCATTCTCCTTCCATGCGTGTCTCCCCAAATACTGTCCCAGGATCCTTTCTCTGGGAAGAGGACAAAGTAAGGAGTTCTGTGCCACCCATCTGCTTCTCAGGAAGAGAGACATTTGGGATTGCCTGGCAGGAGGACTAAGCAGCTCCCTTGTTGGCCATTGGTCTCGGGGTCAGGCCAGCTCCTTGGCCAGTGACCAGATGTCTTTATTCCTGTCCTGGCTCCCTGTCCAGTGTGAAAGTTCTGAATGGGACTAGATGTTTTCAGATATGGACAGCTCATCTAGGCATGGCTCAGAAGTGCTTGGCGTGTGGACTAGAAGCCTAGACACATGCTGCTCCCCTTCAGCTTCTCTCTGCAATGTCTGTTTCTTTACCAACTGCAGGGTTTACTCTTTGTCTTAGTCCTTTTGGCTGCTATAACAAACTACCATAGATTGGGTGGCTTTTATAACAGAAATTTATTTCTCAGTTTTGGAGATTGGGAAGTCCTAGATCAAAGCACTGGCAGGTTTGGTGTCTGGTGAGGGCCAACTTCCTGGTTCATAGACAGCCATGTTTTCACTGTCTTCACGTGGGGGTCGGGGTGAGAGATCTCTCTGGGGTCTCTTTTATAAGGGCACTAATCTCATTAGAGTCCAAAGGACCTAATCACCTCCCAAAAGCCCCACCTCCAAATATCATCACTTTAGAGAATAGGATTTAACATATGAATTGGGGGGGGACATAAATGTTCAGTCTATTGCACTCTTTAAGGAAGAAGATTCAGGATTTCTTTTGGAGTGTACCCTTAATTGTGGCTAAAGATGGCTCTACCATTGAGACCTGCTTTCTTTCTTTTTAACTATCTAGGTATGTCTGATCCTTGTTTCCTCCACACCCTGGATTTCATCAGGGACCAATCTAAAAAGTTAGGGTTCCCTGGAAACTGCCCTCCTACTTAGAATCTGGTATGTTATTGCTGGTATTATTACTTACTGCTGGTGTTGTGCCTTAGGCCAGGTGCCGTATGCCAGGTGCCGTATCATTCATTTTCTGCCAGAGAAAGAAATGGAAGTTGTGTTACGACAAGAACGTAGAATAGAAATATGTATTTCTCTAAAGATAGAGTGCCGCACTATGGGGATAGCTTTGAGAGTCCAAAGGAGGTCTGGATTAGGGAGAGAAAATTTCAGAGAGAAATGGTCAGAGCCCATGTCACTGTTGATAACTAGGATAGAATAGTGACCGGTTTGTGCTGCACATATCCCATGGCTACGATTGTGTCACACACTACTTTAAAACTCTTGGTAGCTCACTACTGCCCAGAAAATAAGGCTGCCTAGTGGGAATAATATTATGGGAAAAGCACAAGCCTTGGTATCAAGAAATATTAGGTCAGGGACAAATTAGAAATTATAAATAAGTATATGATCTATCGGTCTATGTATACAATAGAATTTATATTGACTTAGCTGATAGATATTATAGCATATAAGAGGAAAGTACAATATATGCTTGGGGAATGGAGATTGGAGCTATAAACTTTCCTCTATGAAAAGGGGTACAAAGTAAGTACCATGACAGTTTTTAAATTTCATTTTGATTCTTCAACACAGAAGAGCAAGAAAAAAACAGCCCCCTTTAGCTATCTTAAGCAAATAAGGTGTTGACAGCAGGAAGTCACAGGAAATGATCTCCCTATTTATTCAGTCCTTCTCAAGTATCCCTGGGTCTGAAGCTTACAGGCAGAGAATTGTTCATATTCAGGACAGGGCCAGAAGTGCAAATCTTATTTTTTTTTTTTTTTTTGAGACAGAGTCTAACTCTGTTGCCTGGGCCAGAGTGCTGTGACATCAGCCTAGCTCACAGCAACCTCAAACTCCTGGGCTCAAGTGATCCTTCTGCTTCAGCTTCCCAAGGAGCTGGGACTACAGGCGCATGCCACTACACCCAGCTAATTTTTTCTATTTTCAGTAGAGATGGGGTCTCACTCTCACTCAGGCTGGTCTCGAACGCCTGACTTCAAGCTATCCTCCCCAGCCAGCCTCCCAGAGTGCTAGGATTACAGGCATGAGCCACCGTGCCCAGCACAGAAGTGCAAATCTCTGTTGGAAAAGGTTCTCGCCAGCCGTTTTCCTGTTTGTTTTGTTTCCTCAAATGCTTTCTCTATGAATGGACCACAATTTGCCCTCTTCCTGCATTCCAGGTTTGATTCAGGAACAGGTGAGTCAAATTGAAGAAGCAGCAGCTACAACAATCACCAAATCAACCAAACCAGATTCTTCCAGCCATGAAGAATATGCCCACCTCACTCAGATTATCCACTAAGCCTTATTCTTTTCTTCCCGTGGTTTTAGATTTCCACAGCTCCCTTCCACCTCAGCCTATAGACCTTTCCAAGTGGGCGTGGATCTGTATCTTCACTGAGACTCCCACAAGTGAAATGTAAGATCTCCAGTTGCAGAGGCCAGAGGCCTCAGTTACTGGTTTGTACTCTGATACCTATGGCACAGCCCAAATCACAGAACTGTTTTCCTGATGAGTATGAGATATCCATCTATTTCCTCTACTGTCTATGTCAGTAACTGTCGCTCACAGATCCAGATAGGAGGACAGAGTTCCTCTCTCAGCACCTTTGCTGTTCCAGCTGTAGTTTTATCTCCTGGGCAAACCTGGTCCAACATGACAAGCTAAGATTTTGAACCCTACAGTCTAAGAGACAGCCTGGAATTCCAGATCATCTCCAATATGGTAGACTTTGGATTTCTCTGATCAAAGTACTAATAAATACTGGATTATATAGAAAATAAGTCTTCTTGCCCCTTGTACATTAAAAAAAAAAACCATATGAGGAAAACTGCAAAACTATGGTGAAAGAAATCAAAAAACTAAATAAATTGAAAGATATTCCATGTCATGGATAGGAAGACTCAAAATAGCCAAGATATCAGTTCTTCCCAACATGTTCTATAGATTCAATGTAGTCCCAATCAAAATCCCAGCAAAGGTAGGTGCATTGGCTCACACCTCTAATCCCAGAACTTTGGGAGGCCAAGACAGGAGGATCACTTGAGGCCAGGAGTTCAAAACCAGCCTGGACAACATAGTGAGACCTTGTCTCAAAAAAATAAAAAATAAAAATAAATTCCATCAAGTTACTTTGTAAACATCAGCAAATTGATTCTAAAGTTTATATGAAGAGGCAGAAGATTCAGAATAGTCAATACAATATTAAACGAGAAGAAGAAAGTTGGAGGACTGACACTCTTCAACTTTAAGACTTACTATAAAGCTACATTAATCAAGACAGTGTGGTATTGGTGAAAGTATAGACAAATAGATCAATGGAACAGAATAGAGAGTCCCAAAATAGACCCATATAAATATAGGCAACAGATCTTTGACAAAAGAGCAAGGCAATACAATGGAAAAAAGATAGTCTTTTCAAAAAATGGTGGTGGAACAACTGGACATCCACATATAAAAAAATGAATCTAGACACAGATCTTACGTCCTTCACAAATATTAACTCAAAATTGATTATAGACCTAAATGTAAATATATAAAACCATACACCTCTTAAAAGATAACACAGGAGAAAAATCTGGGTGACCTTGGGTTTGGCAGTGATTTTTTTTTTTTTAAATAGAGGTAGGGTCTAGGGTGGATGCAGTGGCTCATGCCTGTAATCCTAGCACTTTGGGAGGCCGAGATGGGAGGATCACTTGAGGCCAAGAGTTCAAGACCAGCCTGAGAAACATAGCAAGACCCCCATCTCTGTAGAAAAATTAGCCGGGTATGGTAGCACACGCCCATAGTCCCAGCTACTCATAAGGCTGAGGCAGGAGAATCACTTGAGCCCAGGAGTTCAAGGCTGCAGTGAGCTATGATCACACCACTGCACTCCAGCTTGGGTGACAGAGTGAGACCCTGTCTCAAAAAAGGAAAAAAAAAAAGAGAAAATGAAAATGAAACATTCTTACCATATGATCTAGCAATTGTACTCTTTGCTATTTACCCAAAGGAGTTACCTACATCCATATAAAAACCTGCGTGCCCATGTTTATAGAAGCTTTATTTATATTTGCAAAACTGGGAAGCCACCGAGATGTCCTTCAGTAGGTGAATGCACGAATAAACCATGATATAATGGAATATTGTTCAGTGCTAGAAGAAATGATCTGCCAAGCCATGAAAAGACAAGGGGGGAACTTAAATGCATGTTACTAAGTGAAAGAAGCAAATCTAAAAAATCCACATACTGTACGATTCCAACTATGTTCTGTTTTTTTTGTTTTATTTTGTTTCTCCAGCTATATTCCAGAAAAGACAAAACTATGGAGACAGTAAAAAGATCAGTGGTTGCCAGGGGCTAGCGGGAAGGGAGGAAGGAATAGGTGGAGCACAGAGAAATTTTAGGACAGTGAAACTATTTTGTCTGATATTATAATAGTGGACACATGTCCCCATACATTTGTCAAAACCCATAGAATGTACACCAAGAGTGAGCCCTGTTGTAAATGATGGACTTTGGTTGACAATGATGTGCCAACATGTGTTCATCGATTGTAACAAATGTGCCACTTTGGTGGGGGATGTTGATAACGGGGAGGCTACGAATATGTGGGGGTAGGGAGTATATGAGCTATCTCTGTACCTTTTGCTTAATTTTGCTGCGAACCTAAAAAATACTCTAATAAGTTTT
>NW_012153396.1:1837048-1860643 GCF_000956105.1 Propithecus coquereli | reverse complement strand
GATATATAATGTCTGGCGAAGAAAAAAGGGTAAAAGGATTTAGAATAAATTGTTTGGCAAAATGCAAGAACTTTCAGGATTCTGGGCATCATTTTTGCTCAAGAGGAACCTAGACAAAGCTCTTTTTTGTTTTATTTATTTATTTTTACTTGCTGTCCACATGCCCTACACACCTGGTGTTTCAGTCTTTGTGCCTTATAATTTTCCTAGCTGAGTTCACAGTTGGCTATGACTTTTTTGGCTCCCCTTTAGTGCTAGAAACACTGTAATCAGGACCTGCTATCATGGATATTTACAGATTTGGCCCTAGAGTAGGCATGATCTCTGTCAAATGAGGCTGATTTCAAGGGTACAGGAAGTTCCAAGACATAGTAACCTGGGTAGAGCCAGGCAGCAGAGCCCCAATCCCTTTACCTAGGCTTTCATCCCTTCCTGACCTCTGCTGGAGTAGAGATCTTTCTGAGGAGTTTGGTGGCCTAGCTCTTATTCGACTTTGCTTCCCACCAGAGTCCTGGCAGCTGAACTATCCCCAGTACCTGAGCTGTCACATTTGCCTGACCTTTGCCCCAAAGGGACACCTGATGGGAAGGAGGGTAGTCAGAGGACTTCTCTGCCTCATCTCACTAAGAGGGCAAAGATGTTGATTGTCCTGTCAGAATTTCTCTTCATCCACGAAGAAAGGACATGACCCCAAGCAGGTCACTGTCGAGAGAGATGAGAGTGCTGTGCCTCCGGATTGGTGAAAGTCCTTCTCAGAGTGGCATGTGCCCTGTCCCCTCCCTCCAGTGATAGTGCCTGAGAATGCCTTGGGACATCATGACCCATGACCTCCCTGGAAGGGAAGTCATCCAGTGGGTGGAGGTGGGGAGGGTGGCCCACTCCCAGAGCTTTCCAGAACTTTCAGAAAGTAGCAGACTTGTAGGGCATTGTTGTTTTTCCTCATCTTACCTCTGGTGACTGTGAATCACTCTTGGCTGCAAAATCAGTTGCCACATCTATTGACTTCGACATGGCCCAGACAAGGGTTTTGAAATCTATGGGCACGGGCTCTGTGGTACTTTTTCTGACAGTTCATTAGTGTCTTTTTGCTCCGTGAGCTGGTGTTGAAGACTCCAGAGTCCTGGGCATTATGATACTGACTCTGGACTGCTTTGTGACTGACCCAAATCACACCCTTTGTATGTTTCAGTTTCTTCCCCTATTTCACAGGGGGCAACGGGATGACACAGTAGCCAACAATGCTCAGAAAATAAACTGATACCTGGGAGGATACAAAAGAACACCATTCTGGAGCTCGTTTCTTCTTTCAGCTCTAGTGTAAGTTCATCTCTGACTTGCTCTTTCAATGCTTCGTCCTTCCTGTAAAACAGGGGAAAGCAGCCTCTTCCCTGGGAGATGGGAGTTGATATATCTGGCTCTGGTCTCCCAGAGGCTTGAGGAAAGGATGGGGCCCCCATAATTGGCTTTCTGCATAGGGGTGGCCTCTTATCCCAGGAGCCCATGTGACTCCCATGAATGCCCGTTTATGACATGAACAGACCCTGGGGACATTGTGGCCTCCCCTTTACTCTGTTCTTGACATGTTTAGGGAGAGGAAGCTTGGGGACACATACCTAGAATTATGGTGTATAATTCTGCAGAAAGAAAAGAGATAAGAGTTGCAGCCAGGGATGGGGGCTGGAGGATCTGTGACTGTCCCCAGCCAGCTGTCAACCAGAGAGAGGGGAATATGTTCACAGATCTTCATGCACCTGGACAGTACTTCCTTTCACCCTTCTGAGCTCCCTGCAAGGAGAGGCTCTGAACTTGGGAAGGTAAGGCTGACACAGGAGCTCAGGGACCTTAGGGCTGTCCCCTCCTTTGGCTGCCTCCAGCTCCATCCTTCCTTACTATCTCTTTCATCACCCTGTTAAATTTTTTAGCACAAATATAGGCCAAATTTTGGGCGTACATACATAAAGATAATCCATTCCCTTAACCTAAGGCCCTAGCCCACAAGTGACAGAAACTAAGCCCATTCCCTCCCCCATGACTGGCAGGTGCTGGACCCAAGCCTTCTCCCAGCCACTATCACTCTGGCAACTCTAGATCCTGAGATTAAAGTGTCAGTTTGCTCAAATAAACAAACACACTGAGGCACATGTTATCCAACCAGCCCCACGTATCTGTCCACTCACACTGCCTGTGACGTAGTGACTTTGGGCAAGAGGCCACAGCTGCAGAAACTTCCATTATAGCCTTGGACCTGTCAGGCTTTCCTGTGACAGAGGGCAATGTGGAGAAGGTATGGAAGACAGTTCCTGTCCCAGAGTTTGCTCTCATCAGCTCTCTGTGCCAAGGGAAAGGGGCAGGGCCCTTCTGGGCTGTGGGCTCTTCCCTACTCAGTGGTCCAAGCTGAGTCGCAGGCAGCAGACAGCCAGGGTGGATAGTGGGCGGGCTCCCCCTCCTCCTGCCCAGAGGTCTGCCCTTATGGAGCCTGCTGGGGCACCACTGGCCTCTGGAGAAGACTGGGCGAACAGGAGATCCCCCTCCCCCTGTAAGTATATTAGTTCGCTCATTCGGTGACTGTTTATGGAACACCCACATGGTCCCAAGGATAGCGGTAAGAGCTGAAGCCATGGGAGCTCTTGACCTCAGGCAGTTCACCACAGTGGAGGAGCTCTTTATGACTCTGGATGACTGGGCTATAGGCTCCAGAGGAAAGGCACACTCCAGATCAGCTTGGCAGAATTAGGGAGGACTCCCTGGAGGAGACGATGGTGCTAAATCCCAAGGGGCCCTTAGGGGTGGGTGTGGAGAAGGACAATTGAAAAGTTCAGAGGCTCAGAGGAGGAAAACACTGTAAACTGACATTCAACTGACTAGGACCCTCAGACATGGCTCCTCCTGGGCCCCGGGCTAGCGAGACGGTGCAGCAGGTCTTCTGAGTGGCCAGTGCACTAGCCCAGCACGGCTCTCTGTGTGGACGTGTCCATCCACACCATTCACAGAGCCACAGCCTGTCTCTTACTCCAGGCCTCGTCCTCCAGGTTCTCCTCTGTCAAGCACAGAACTGGAGAGTGTGTGCATGGGTGTGCACACATGCATGCACAGGCACGTTGTACGCACAGGTTTGTGTTCTAGGGGAAAGGCCTCTACCAGGTTATCACTACCTACCTCTGGGATTGAGGGGAGGCCTGCAGATCAGGTGATGAGTGAGACTGCGAACAGCCAGTTACCATCTTGTGGGCAGAGTGTGTGAGCTGGGGACTGACAGTCTGGGCAGGAGAGACTTGGAAACAAACATCATAGGACAGGGCCAGGGCTGGAGATTTCTGCAGTGGCCTGACCTTGCAAAGACGGCTCTTCCCAGGCCACAGACTTCTCCCTCCCTCTTCTGGAGTCTTCAGGGGATCTTTCTCCAGCCTGGAAAGCCAGCCCATCCTGCACAGTCCAGCTAGGATGGACACACAGAGAGGAAAGGCAGATACAGGCCCAGGATCTCCAACAATTAAATGAGTCAAAAGGAAAGTCTTTCTTGTCCTGAGCCAAGGTGGAGAGAGAAGAGGGGCTTGCCCCAGCTTTGTCTTTGTGGTTGGAGAGAGATATATACACCCATCTGCTTCTTGCAGTTGCTAGGAGTGCCCAGAGGGAGGTCACAACTCCCTCTCTGCTGCAGGTGACAGGAACCGCCCCCTGGCTCTTGCTTCTGTCCTCCCACATCCCCTCCCTAAGCTGCTGCTTCCCCCAAAGGCAACCTTTCCCCGAGTGTCTAAACTTGTGCACCAGGAGAGCACAGCTGGCCAGCCCACTCTCCCGGCCTTCCCTTTGCCTGACAGTAACCTCTCCCATAGCTGATGTCACCCTTGCTTTGCACTGACACAGCAGCTGAGCTGGCGCGGCAGGGCTGTGAGGTCCAGAGGGCAGCTGGCTGTGTCCGAAGCCAAGCTTCCCTTGGTGCTCCCCCAGAGCTTTTCCTCAGCCAAGAGCTTCTCTTCCATTCCATGCCTCCGAGCCAGCGTAGCCACCTGGGGACTGAGTGTTGACTGAGCCTCCCCTGTACCCAGTGAAATGTCAGTTCTCTGCTCTGTGGGGGAGAGAACGGAGCCAAAGTTCTGCTCCCAGCCCTGGGGAGCTCATAGATTTCTAAGAGAAACAGGACAAAGCACAATAGCACACTGGCAGCTAGCATTTGATGAAGGCCAAGCGTAAACATACCATATTAAATCGGGGAAGGGAGCAAGGGTGCCTGTCCTAAGAAGTGCCCCTAGAATCAGGTAGGGGAAGAGAAAGGGCTTGCAATAGAGTCATTTAGCAGTTTTTTTAAAAAGAAAAATGTCTATTTATGTGCACTATGCTAGGTGTATTGACAATGTATATTTACCCATATATTTACCCCCAGGATGCAAAGCTCAGAAAAGCTGTACCAGCCTGGGGGTTCTGGGGCAGGGATGATGCGATGGGAATCTATCAGTACCTAACATCTGCTAGGTGTGTGCTAGGTACTTCATGTATTTTGTCCACTAAGTAGTTCTTTCCAACAAGCATGTTAATAAGTGGAGTCAGAAGGACACCCTGGGCCCTGCTTCTTCCCTGGCTACCACCACCTGCCACCTTCCCCCTGGTCCCACTCCAGGCTGCATAAAGCCTGGAACCTAGGGTCCTGGCTCCTGTGCAAGTCACAGTCTGGAGGGCTCCCCAGGTCAACCAGGGGCTTCTCCCTTTTGCTCCACTCCCCAGCTCTACCTTCTTCCCCATCTCTCCTGCCCAAGAGGGAAAAGGGAAAACCCTATACCAGCTCAGCTTGGCCTCAGCATGTAAATCAATGGAATCAGGCAGATTTCCAGGCTATTTCTGTGCTGCTCCCACACCAGAGGTTGGCTGGATTCTCTTTTAAATCTTTTTTTTTGTTTGTTTGTTTATTTGGTTTTTTTTTGAGACAGAGTCTCGCTTTGCTGCCCAGGCTAGAGTGAGTGCTATGGCATCAGCCTAGCTCACAGCAACCTCAAACTCCTGGGCTCAAGTGATCCTCCTGCCTCAGCCTCCCAAGTAGCTGGAACTACAGGCATGCACCACCATGCCCAGCTAATATTTTCTACATATTTTTAGTTGTCCAGCTAATTTCTTTCTATTTTTAGTAGACATGAGATCTCGCTCTTGCTCAGTCTGGTCTCGAACTCCTGAGCTTGAGCGAGCCTCCTGCCTCGGCCTCCCAGAGTGCTAGGCTTACAGGTGTGAGCCATCGCACCCAGCCTGTTTTTTGTTTTTTGAGACAGGGTCTCACTCTGTTACCTGGGATAAAGTTCAGTGGCATCATCATAGCTCACTGTAACCTCAAACTCCTGGGCTCAAATGATCCTCCCGCCTCAGCCTCCTGAGTAGCTGGGACTACAGACAGCACCACCATGCCTGGGTAATTAAAAAAAAAAAAAATTGTACAGATGGGATCTCACTATGTTGCCCAGGCTTGTCTTGAACTTCTGGGCTCAAATTATTCTCCTGCCTCGGCCTCCCAAAATGCTAGGATTACAGGTGTGAGCCACCATGCCTGGCCTGCCTGGATTTTCTTTAAAGCCCAGAGTTATTTCCTTCTCATTTCCCAAGGGACACTGGATTCTCAATGTGATCTGGCCCAGACATACTCTTGTAGAATCCTTGGCTTCCCCATGTCCTCCTTTTAAGCAGCAGCCCAGAGAGCCAGCTGCATTCCTCCCATCCCTCCCAAGCCTGCCTTTCAGCCAAGGACCAGCCAGGGAGGGAGAGGAGCCAAGTGCAGAGCACATACACAGCTGGTCCCTCAGCCCTGCCTCGGTTCCCACAGCCTCAACAGCACTCAGAGGGCCCACAGTCGGCTATGGACCCTGTCAGTCCCCAGGACATGCCAGGCCCACAGCTTTCTTTCCCTCTGACATTCACTTAACCAAACCTCTGCTTTCCCCAGACTAATGCCAATGTCTTCTTCCTGATCCCCAAGGGCTAGCACACATGGCACTTGGCAGAGACTCCTGAGGGCTGAGGCTGTCCCTTCTCCACAGGAAGGAATGGAGGCCACACCAATGGTCCTCACAGACCCTGAGCGTTCACCTGGGATCACACTTCCCCAGGCCTCTCCCGACCCGGGAGCAGTCTAGCCAGCAACTGAGCTTAGCAGGGAGAGTAAGGCAAGCCCAGTCCTGGGAGACACAGAAGTCCCTTGATGGCCTCTTTTGGCTCCCTGAAGGTCTTACCACGCCTTTCTTAGACCACACCACAGTCATCCACCCCATTTTCCCATCCTCACTCGGTGTGGGACTTGCATCATTGTCTGACAGCTCTTCCAGCCTAACTCAGCTCTCTATTTCCCTTGTTTCCGCTCACAGGTATGACCCCACTAAAGCCCTTGCACAGTTATCCAGCCTTGATGTCTGCTTCTCAGAGGACCCAGATTCACGCAGAGGCTACTAGGCATCTAGAAGGACAAATCCCTGTGTGTTAGGACCTGTTTGCAGGGCCAGGCATGAGCCTTCAGAGTAACCCAGAGGAAAAACGTAAGTTATAAGAGGAACTGGGGAACAAAATAGCCTCTAGATTGGGACCTCTGAGTGCACAGCCCCCTTTTTTTTTGCTCTTTTACATTCGAAAAAAGAGCTGTCTCGGCCTATCGACAGAGACAGGGCAGGAGTCCTGCTGCCACCTGGTGGCCATTGTAGGCAAAGCACCTTTGTGGCCTCCCACTGTGTTCTATGATTCTGCTGGGGAGGGTAGGAGTGAGAATTTGTACTGGGGGTTGGAGCCCTCTCCCTCCCTCACTTGCAGCATAAATTATATAAATCCTGACTTCCAAACTTAACGCCCAAACTTTCCTCCTTTAATTCATCACCATAGATGCACACATCTATGAATATAATAAAACCATTTAATTGTACATTTTTAAGTGAGTGAATCATACAGCATGTGAATTATATCTCAATAAAGTTGTTTTTTTTAAATCAGCACCATAAGAAGAGTTGAAATAAACTGAGACTTTTAGTCCATGAAGATGTGGATGGTTGGTTCAGTTCCTTGCGACATCCCCAAACAGATATACAAGAAGGGCACACAGTAGGTACCCAAAAAATGTTTAATACCTTGTGCGATTAAATGAAGCCACTTTTTTTATTGCTTCACCACCCACCCTTTAACCACTCCCCCAAATCTAGAGGCATCCTTCTCACCTTCCAAGTCGGCTGAGACACTCTAGTCCAAACATCCAAAGGCTTTTCATTTATCAGAGCCCTTCCTGAACTTTGAGCAGCATTTCATACTGTTGACCACAACTCTGCTCATCTGATTGTTGTGTCTCGAGAATCCTTGGTTCTCCTCCTATCTTTCATGACTCTTTCTCTTCCTTCCCGGCTCCTCTTCCTTCCACTGACACCATAAGCTCTTTTCTCTCTTCTCTCAGTTCTTTAGCAATCTCATCTATTCCTGTGGCTCAGACAGTCACCTCTAGCTACATGATCTCCACTTCACTCTCCCAGTATTTATTACTCACTCAAGCTCTAGCCCAAATTGTTTGACAGCCTCTCAGGTTTCATCATCTGAGTGTCTCATTAACATGTTAGGTACAAATACACCTAGACCTGAATTCGTCACCTTCCTGCTGAAAACTTGCTCCTTCTCACTCTTCCCTGCATCCCATTAATGGTGTCACCATCCATCCAGTTGTCCAGGTTTAAGAACTTAGAGCCTCCTTTTTTTTTTGTTTTGTTTTTTTGAGACACAGTCTCACTGTGTTGCCCAGGCTAGAGTGCCGTGGCGTCATCCTTGCTCACAGCAACCTAAAACTCCTGGGCTCAAGCGATCCTCCTGCCTCAGCCTCCCGAGTAGCTGGGACTACAGGCATGCGCCACCATGCCCGGCTAGTTTTTCTATATATTTTTAGTTGTCCGATTCATTTCTTTCTATTTTTAGTAGAGACGGGGTCTCGCTCTTGCTCAGGCTGGTTTCGAACTCCTGAGCTCAAACAATCCGCCCGCCTCGGCCTCCCAGAGTGCTAGGATTACAGGCATGAGCCACCACGCCCGACCGAGCCTCCTTTTTTTTAAAATTCTTTTTTTTTTTTTGGTAGAGACAGGCATCTCACTCTTGTTCAGGGTGGTCTCGAACTCTTGGGCTCAAATGATCCTCCTGACTTGGCCTCCCAAAGTGCTGGGATTACAGGCAAAGCCACTACTGCCAGCCTAGAGCCACCTTTGATTTCTCTACCCCTTGCACCCCCTACATCCAATTAGATGATAATCCTATCAGATTCTACCTATAAGATGTCTCTCTTATCTTTCTATTCCTTTCTATTCTTATTTTACCACCATAATTCTGGCTTTCATTATCTGTCCCTGAACTAGCATAGAGACCTTACAACTGATATCCTTGCTTCCAATTTCCCCCCAAACCGACCCATCTTATTGTTAGGCTATTTCTCATGAAGTCTAGCTTTGATTTCATTACTCTGTTCAGAAAATATCTTTGTCTTTCTGTTGTCTAACAAATTAAATGTCTAGCAGTGGAGGCTTTGCATAATTGTTCTCAACCCTCTTTCCAGGCTTACTTTCCATTCTCCAGCCAAAGTGGAACTGTTCTTCCAAAAAAGCACTCATGGGTGGGGTGTGGTGGCTCACGTCTGTAATCCTAGCACTCTGGGAGGCCAAGGCGGGAGGATTGCTTGAGGTCAGGAGTTTGAGACCAGCCTGAGCAAGAGTGAGACCCCGTCTCTACTAACAACAGAAAAATTAGCTGGGCATGGTGGCACACGCCTGTAGTCCCAGCTACTCAGGAGGCTGAGGTGGGAGGATCACTTGAGCCCACGAGTTGGAGGTTGCTGTGAGCTACACTAACACACTAGCCTGGGTGACAGAGTGAGATTCTGTCTCAAAAAAATAAAATAAAATAAAATAAAGCACTCAATGCTTCTACCTCTGCCTGCCTTTGCTGTTTTCCCTGCATGGATGGCACAGGGGAAGCCATTGTCTTTGCAGCCATCGACCTGATTCAGAAGCCCAATTCCACCATAAGTTATCTCTCTGATACTCAGTTTCTTTATTTGTAAAATGAAGATAATAAAAACCCACCCCAAAAGACTGTGCAAGAATTAACTAAGATAATGCACTGTAAATTGTCTGGCCTCTGTGTGGTTAATGAATGGTAGCTATACTTTATTTCTATTGCTTAAAATATTACCCATCCTTCCAAGTCCATCTTAGTATCATCCCCTTCAAAATTCCCTTCATGACCTTCCCACTTCCTTACTCAGTCATCCTTTCTCTGAACCACTGTTAGATGCTGTACTTCTCATTGTAGCCATTTTCATACTTGTCACACATTTCGCCCATATTTTTCCCCAACTCGTAATCTCCAAGGAAGTGGCAATGAATGCAATAACTTGGTGCAAGGAAGTGATAAGCAAATCTATTGCATGGATGACAAGAAATGAACTGTAATGATTTCCTGCTGAAGTGGAGAGGTAGGGTGGTGAAGCCAGCCAGCCGAGAGTTTCTCTGAGCCTGAGATGCAAATAAGTCTCAAATCTCCTAACTACTGACTTCTGGCTTTTAAAAAATAATTATTTTTCCAAATATGAAAGTACTCAGAATCGATGTGGAAAAAAATGAACAAAATAAAAAGGCCTGTAATCACATCATCCAGAGATATCCATTGCTAATTTTAGTTCATTTTTTTCTGTGCAACTATGTAGGTATAATATACACATAAAATTCAGAATCTGTTACATTATAGGTGTGTATGCCAGAATTTTTCCCATAACATGTGATGAACATTTTCTCATGGCATTAAGTTTTATTTAAAAATGTTAATTTCTGCACAATAGCTCATCATGTGAATGTATCATAATTTATTTAATCTTTTTTTCTATTGTTGCATACGTAGGCTTCCTTTTTTCAGGTTATTAGGTAGAAATCATCTCTATTTCTCATTAGCCTCAGAAAGTCCAGTCTCCTTCTGTATATCCTAGGAGCACTCTGTATTTCTCCCTTGGTAGTACTTTGTGTGATTATAAATCATAAATTATTATTTGTTTAATTCCTGTCTTCTCCACCAAAATATAAGATCCATGAGGCAGGGGCCATGATGGTCTCATTTACTGCTTCATCCCTAGAGCTAAGCATGGTGCCCACCCATATTCAGCACTCAGTAAATATTTCTGGAATGAATGAATGACGGGAGTGAGGACTCTGGATGGAAGAGTATATGTCTCCTGTAAAGGGACCCTCAGAGACAAGGAGGTCACTGCCCTGAGACTATAAAATGATGCTGGAAAATCACCCTGGTTCTCTAATCTCTGCTCTTCACAGGCTTTGGGCATTCAGTCAGCTGCGCCTCGTGTGAAATTTGGTGAGTGGCACTGAGGGTAGAACTGGGTTCTCCTGGGTCTTCTTCCCCAAGCTCCTCTGTCAGACGTTCCCTTTCTCTCTCTGGCCTTTCTTTTTTATTTTTTTTTTAAAGGGTTAAAAATACTCAGATTTTATTATAAATAAAATACTGTTTTTCTTGAAACATAAAAAATGCCAAGTGTTGCATTTTATTAACCACCCTGGAAAGCAAGACTGTAGAGATTAAGGCAAACAGCTAAAGTGGAGGCACATGTAGAAGGGCCGTGGTTGGAATTCAAAGGAAAATTCAGGGAAAAACAGCCGCATGTATTCCCTGTGTCACCCAGCATTCTGCAGCAGCCATCCTGTCGATTTCAGTACATAAAACACAGATAATGGAACTACACGATAATGGCTATATTGCAGGAGTGTAATTAAGGTATCATCTTATAAAGAACTTTTATTTTAAAAATAAAATTCTGTTTAAAAATATATCACACAGTTCGAGAAGGGGAAAAGCAAAAAAAAAAAAAAGAAAGAAAGAAAGAAAGAAAAAAACCAAACCAAACCAAACCACCCCACCGTGGCCTAAGACTTATCGGAGTGAACTTGATCCAAACTAGCTTGTAGCTTGGCACTCAATCTTCAGTCCTCTTCCTGTAACCTTGATGAAAATGCCTATGTTAGGATGTGGCCACTTAAAAAGAGGAACTAGCCAGAAAACATCAACGTGAAAACTTGTCTCTGGCCTTTCTTGATCCTCTTTTCCCCTTACCATGGGTCCTCTCTTTCTATCTAGCCTGCTGTCTCAAAGTCACATGGAGCTCTCTCCTCTGCTCCCACCCTGCAGCAAGTAGCTTGACTGATATCAGCTATAGAACCTGCCAGACACAGCTGGGACTCTTCTCTGAAGTGATAGTGCTGATGGATTGCTTCTGAGCATGTGAGCACACGATGGTGTTCAGACTACACTCAGCAGTGGGGCATGACCATGGCCTCAAGGAACTGAACTTCCTTGTGTTTGTTGATGGCATCATCTGTCTCCCACCATCTGGGTCTGATTGGTTCCCTCCATCTGCCTAATCTTCTGTATAAGGTATGGACAAAAGGACATAGATGTCTAAGAGAGACCTCTAGAAATGGGATGAAAGCTAAAGATTTCATTCAAAAAGACCTCATTGGAGACAAGGAAGATGGCAAATGTATTCCTGCAGGATTTGTGAAATAGGGGAGGTGATAGGAAGGGAGTGAAAGGATAAAGAGGGTCATTTTGATGATGAGGTGGATCACCTCCAGCCTCTCTGTGAGGTCCCAGATGAAATTGGACAAAATGTTATTTTCTTGGCCTCCTGGGCTGGAGACAGCTGCACCAGGACTTCATATACCTGAACCTTCTCATGGATCTGGCTTGTCCATTGTGACGTATTGAATAGTAGGGCCTTGTGGAGGCCCCTGGTACAGTGCTGTGGTGTCTGTTACATGAAAATAAGTCGGGGTGTACTTCCTTGGACTTAGTCTGCTCAGGTCTGCTTACTTGGTCTGCCATGTTTGTTGATGCAAACTTGGGCTACTCAAATTTTATAATTTTTTCCACAAAGATGACTAGTGGTATATTGATGAAGCTTACAGTCTTATGCCCAGGGTTCTTTCTGATAGATAAGTGATTTCCAATGTCTTCCATTATGAATCATTGTCATAGTGAGCCATGGTTAGTTATGGAGTGTGTCTTATACTTTATCTTTATTGAGGTAAAAAAGGCTAAGAATCAACACGTGGAATACAGAAGGTGGTTTGAAGTTGTCCTCTCCTTGTGGACCCTGGAATGTGAATCACCCCAGGGTTCCTTTGTCTGGAATATGGAAGGTGACTTACCCCAGGGGTTCCTTCTGGAGAGCTTACAAGGGGATGGGCCACCAGTTCCCTTCCTATAGACTTTGATGCCTCTGGGCTCTTCTTCAGCATCTGGTAGATATGGGTAGCACTGAAGAAGCTGCTTGGGGTGGGCATAGTGGGAAAAGGGAGTGCACTGGTGGCAGAAATGGGTTAATCTTCCTCCTAGTGTCTGCACTAGGATAGCATTTTACCAAAAACTGTATCCCGGTGAAGCCATGGGACCAATTCACCTCCTGGGCTAAGAGGCACCCTGACAAAGAAGTGCTATGGTTTTGGTGGGCCACAAGGCTTGTCATGTGGTTATGAAACTCCTCTAAGAGGTGCTCTCATCTGAAAATTACTCTCATCATTCTTTGCAGCCCAAATGGCATCATTCCTTTCTACTGGTGTCAGCTGATGGGAATGGACCAGTGTGGATGCAGAGAGTTCTGGAACCCACGTCCCTCAGCTACAATGTCAACAAAGTCCTGGCTGAAGGTATCTACCTTAACCATGAGGTTAATTGCCGTGTATGAGTGGAGTACACGAGAATGCATGCTACTGTAAGGTAATTAAATTTGTTTTGTCCTTTAGAGTGCACAGTTTGTAAAGACTTCTATATTCTACTTTTTTTAATCCTAAGACAGTCCTTAAGGTCAGCAAGGCAGTCACTATTATCAAGATTGCGCAGATAGGTAAACTAAGTCTCAAAAGCAACTGGTTGAGAACAATACCACTAGTATGTTGCTGAGCCAACAGATAAACCCAGGAGTTTAATTCACATTTAAATTCAAGGCTCTGAGATTTTACTGAACTGGTGAAGAGGCAGCCTGAGCCACAGGACTCCCCTGACACTGGTTGTCCTTTTTAACAGAAAAAGTCAAGTGGCTGGTAGAAGCTTCAAGATATGGAGAGGTATTGGACAGAAAGTCATTAGGAGATTCCACTTGATTACCACATTTGCAACTTCTTGAGTAAGTTTAAACATCGCAGCCTGCAGAGCACTTTTGGAGAGGATTTCTCAAGCTGTGTTGCATAACCTGTGGGCTGGGGCCATATGAGTTGAGCCACACACATAGCGAGTGCTTAACACTGAGCAGAGAAAAGCAATAGGGTTCTGCCCAGGTGAGTGATCATGAGTAAGCCATTCAGTCATGGCCTTGAGCTCTCAGAGATGTGACACTTGTCACATGATGAACCTCTGTTCAAATTCCTGCTGATCACAAGCCTCCTCCAGAATTCAAAATTACCCAGAGGGAATCAGAAACCATCTCCTGCTTCTCTGGACCAGACTGTTAGCTTTCTGTTCATCACCCCTGTCCTGAGGTCCAGTTTTGCAAGTCAAGTGGCCTTTTGCAATTGTTCAAAAGGCTCATGGGTGAGAGGCAGCAGCTCCCCTTTTCCTTCCCAATCAGCTTATTTAACACAAGATAGTTGATACTGGCACAGTTCCTCATCCTTTTTCTTTGTTTTTTCTTTCCTTCTGGGGAGTTTCCAAATTTATTGTTTATCAATTGATTCATCTTAGAAATTGAGCTGTAAAACATCAGGACAAAGGATCAGTCTTGGCTACCAAATCCGTTCCCCAACCAGGGCAGCGTTGTACACTTCCAAAACTTTATAGGCCTCTTCCACATGACTCAAGGGATGGGAATTTCAGCACCTCTCATGGGAGATTGTTTTATGGCTGCTTAAATCTTACCCATTATGAAAGTCTTTCTGATGAAAGATTTCTTTTTTTTTTTCATTCATTACCCTTAGCTAATCCCCTAAAGAGCACCTTCACAATCCTGCTCCTTCTCTGGGGCTTACACCTTCAATTATCTGTGCGTGGCTGTCAGGCCCCAACCCCACACACAGGCACCTGCACTCCTTAGCCATTCGGCCAACCTACACACATGTAATTCTTTTGTGTTTCCTCATACATCAGAACCTCCAGTGAATTTGAAGGGGGATTACAGCTTCCCTCTCAAATTTTTCTCATGTTAGCTGTATCCCTTCTTCTCAACCACATGCCAGATTTCTGTATGCCAGTAGCCTTTCATCATTGGAAATGAGGTCTTTCTGGAATGCTGTGTTCTATGGTAAAAAAAATCCCTCCTACCCATAACTCATATCTAGGGTGAAGCAATATTTATATAAACTATAATAAGGAAGAACAATCTGAAAGAAATCTGGGACTACCTTAAATTTCCAACCCACTGAGAAACTTTTATTTTGGTTTTTTTTTGAGAAATCTTTTTTTTTTTTTTTTTTTTTTTTGAGAGTGTGTCTCTGTTTTTTTGGTTGGCTTGAGTGCTGTGGCGTCATCCTAGCTCACAGTAACCTCAAACTCCTGGGCTCAAGCGATCCTCCTGCCTCAGCCTCCCGAGTAGCTGGGACTGCAGGCATGCGCCACCATGTCCAGCTAATTTTTTCTATATATTTTTAGTTGTCCAATTAATTTCTTTCTAATTTTAGTAGAGACGGGGTCTCGCTCTTGCTCAGGCTGGTCTCGAACTCCTGAGCTCAAACAATCCGCCCGCCTCGGAGAAATCTTTTAACTGTAAGTAAAAATTTCAAAAGAATGTTTCTCTTAAACATGGATTAAATCACCTTTTGGCAAAGGAAGAGTGAAAGAATCAACTACTCATTTCTTTATCAATGAAAAATTATCTGAGATGAGTGCCCCAAATGAAAAGAAAGCCTCCTTTTGTTCTTTAACCACTGTCTGAATAACTGGTGGTTTCCATGTTGCCTCCAGGGACACACATGCATTGCAACCCTAATTGCAACAGGGCTCACCCTGATGATACAACCTCAGGCCTTCCCCCTCCACCGTTTTCTCCCAACTGCACTAAAGGCCTGCCTCCTACAGCCCTGTGAGCATCACAGACATCTTCAGGTCCCCCAAACCCCATCTATTGTTCCTTTGCCTAGAAGCACTTCGCCATCCAAACCTGGTGGGGGTCTTCCTCCTCAAACCTCACCCACTCATCAAGATCTAGCTTCAGTTCCATTTCCTCTAGGGAACCCGCCCTTCCCTCTAAACCTCCTAATTTTTAATGTCTATACCATTAAAATATGTTATCTCACATTACTCATGCTTCCATTTGCTTCATTTTGAAAAAGTTTTATTCTATTTTTAATTGACAAATAATAATTATATATTTATGGTGATGTTTTGGTACATGTATATACTGTGGAATGACCAAATCAGGCTCATTAGCATATTCCTCACCTCAAATATTTATCATTTCCTTGTGCTGGGAACATTTAAAATCCTCTTTTAGCTATTCTGAAATATGCAATACATTGTTTTAACTATAGGCAATTGAGCACCAGAATGTATTCCTCCTATCTAGCTGTAAGTTTGTACCAGTTGTCCAACCTCTCTCTCCCCTTTCCCTATCCACTCTCCCCTAGGTCCCCCTCTTCTTATAACCACCATTCTACTCTCTACTTCTATGACTTTAACTTTTAAATGTTCCACATATAAGTGAGCATCTGTCTTACTGTGCCTGGCTTATTTCACTTAATATTCACATTTTTTAATCCATATATCTGTTGATGGACAACTTAGGTTGCTTCCATATCTTTGCTATTGTGAATAATGCTGCAATGAACATGGGAGCACAGGCGTGTCTTCAATATACTGATTTCAACTCCTTTGGGTACATACCCAGTAGTGGCATTGCTGGAACATATGGTGATTCTATTTTTAGTTTTTTGAGGAGCCTTCATACTGTTTTCCAAAATAGCTGTGCTAATTTACAATACCACCAACAGTGTATATAAGGGCTCCCTTTTCTCCACAGCCTTACCAACACTGGTTATCTTTCATGCTTTTGATAATAGCCAGTCCAACAGGTGAAAGGTGATATTTCATTGTGGTTTTAATTTGCATTTCTCTTATGATTGGAGGCGTTGACCATTTTTTTCATATATTTCTTGGCCATTTGTATGTCTTCTTTTTAGAAATGTCTATTCAAATCCTTTGCCCATTTTAAAAATAGGGTTATTTGTTTTCTTATTATTGAGTAATTTGAGTTCCTCATAGATTTTGGATATTAGCCCCTTATCCAATGTATGATTTGCAAATATTTTCTCCCAATTGGTGTGTTGTCTCTTCACTCTATAAATTGTTTCCTTTGCTGTGCAGAAGCCTTTTAGTCTGATGCAATCCCATTGTCTATTTTTGTTTTTGTTGCCTGTATTTTTGGGGTCATATCTAAGGAGTCACTGCCCAGACCAACGTCATGGAGCTTTTCCCCAAGTTTTCTTCTAGTAGTTTTATGGTTTGAGGTCTTCTGTTTAAGTCTTTAAGCCATTTCAGGTTGATTCTTGTATAAAGAGTGAGATGAGTCTATTTTTATTCTTCTGTATGTGGATATCCAGTTTTCCCAACACCATTTATTGAAGAGATTGTCCTTTCCCCATTGTGTGTTCTTGGCACCTTTGTTGAAAATAAATTGGCCATAAATGTATCTCATCCTTTTTCTTCTAAAAGAAAACAGGCACATTGGAATGTGTCTCACTGGCTGGTAAATGGAGAGATGGGCACTTCTCTATGTAGGAAGGCTCACTGACAGTTCCTCAGCTCCATCTAAGCAGGGAGTTCTTTCTCTTAATAGCATCTGGGCCTGGGGCAGGAGATGCATGCAGCAGAATCAGGGTACAACAGCTACTTACTCAAGTCTGTCTTAGGAGTCAGAGTACACTTATTTATCAAAGTCCAGCCCTGTGTTGTCTGGAGACTGGTGTCCCGTTAAAGGCTAACGTTTTACTATACATGAAGATGGGCTTAAGGCCAGTGCAGCAGGAGAGTAGCCCTAGGTGGAGAACGAGGAGTTGAGAGAGGACAGCCCCCTCTTCAGCTTTCAGGGATGAGGAACTGCAGGGTGACTACCAGCACTTGTGGGACCAGCCCCATTCTGGGGCACAGTGCATGTCTGTCGGCGAGCCAGGGCAGGTGCTCAGAGGCTCGAGCAGGGCATAGGTAGGGATGTGCTTGGGGCCGTGCCAGGGTTTTACTTCAGAGACCTGAGATTGGAAAGAAAGCAGATCAATCCTGATATCACTCATATTTCCATGCTGTGCTCCAGCTTACAATTCTAGGCCTAGCAGCCATAGGGAAAGATTGCCAGGTCAGCTGGGTCCAGATATCCACTCCCTTAAGGAGTCCCAAGTCATCACCTTTTGCTCTCTGATCCTATTTCCCAATCAAGACTTAGCCTTTTTCCTAAACTGAGCCTCACGCCCTTAAGGAATACCCTTCTCTTGCTGTGCCTTCCCTATAGGCCATGGGAGGGTAAGCCTCAGAAAAAAGAATACAGACAACCTAGAACTCTGCAGTCCTTCTCCCCTTGTTCTCAGGGTCAGAGACCCTATCCCTCAAGTATCTGTGGTGGGGATTCCTCCTGCCACTGTCCTTTCCCTCCTGCCATAAGGGCGGAGTGAGGGAGGGGAGATGCCCTCTCCACTCCACTGGGGAAGGCTCAAGGTGAGACATTAAAGGAGCCTCAGGCACTTTGGGTCTGGGTAGGCTGCTGGGTTCAGTCTCTCAGCCTGGCCTTGGGCCCCACCCGGATCCATATCGGCCCTTTCAGGAGCTTTTAGTGGGAATTAGCTCAGACCCACAATAGAGGCCCCCAGGCTCCCTCTTTTCGCAGCTCCTCCCACTGCTCTTTTATCATCTTGTCTGTCTGATCTCTGGCCCATCCTCCACCATCCCTCCACCAGCACCTTCATCACCAGCCCTGCTCTCCTCTTTCACCCATCCCTTCTTCTGCCCCCAGGCTCTACATCTTCCTCATATTCTCCTCTCTCCCCTCTTCAAACCCTTAACTCCCAGTTCCCTCACATCCCCTTTCTTCTTGTCCCCTGGGACTTGCAGCAAACAGGACAGTGTGAGAACCTGGCAGGATTGATGGTCACTGCCCGCCCCAGTCCTCGTCGTCTGCTCCCTCCCCCACCAGACATAGATTTCCCCCTACAAAAGGCAGGAGGCGGAGGCTGTGTTGGAGCAGCTGCTCTCAGGCTCCCATTCCCCTGCCCCCTGCGGGCCAGGCAGGGCTGTGCCTTTGCTCCATCTTTCTCCAGGTGAGAGTGAGCACCTGGGGTGCCCGGCCCCTTGTCTAGTTCACCATGAATGCTGTGGAGAGTTCTGAGGAGCAGGAGCTGCAAAAGCTGGGGAGAGGGGCCTGGGACAACCCCGCCTACAGTGGTCCCCCGTCCCCACACAGGACGTTGAGGATCTGCACTGTCTCCAGTGTGGTGCCCCCGCAGCCCCAACCCAAGAAGTCTGAAGATGAACCCCAGACAAAGGCACACAGGACGCTGGTGTCCAGCTGCTGCCTCCATATCTGTCGCGGCATCAGAGGTACCAGGTGGAGGGAGGGTTCTCCTGGGATATTGGAGTTAGGAGAAGGGGTCACCAAAAGCTTCTAGGGGGAAAATGTGATCTGAATAAGAGGTGACATCTCAGTGTCTCTTTGAGGTTTGTGAATTGCCTATGTTAGAGCTGCATGCCCCAGAACACAGAGACCCATCTAGAGGTCTACCAGAGGGGGAGCCTGGCATAGTCATCACCTGGGGACCCAGAGGGGTGTGTGGAAGCTAGTTTGAAGGAGGACATGGATGTGATGATACCCTGGACTGTACCCCTCCCCAGAACAAGTTCTTCCTTTTCATGCCTTTGTTCTCTGCTACCCAGTGCCTTCACCCTGCCCACCCCAGGGAGCTGGATCCAGGAGGGCAGGCATGGGTGTAACTAGATTCAGCCAAGGGATAAGGTGATGGGTAAGGAAGGGCTGGGGTAGCCATAGGGGTAAAGCCAGGGACAGATGGGTGGGGATAACCGGGAGGAACACTGCTCTTAGGGATCCTGGGAATCTCTCCAATACCCCTTAGGACTTTGGGGAACAGCCCTGACTGAGAACACAGCTGAGAACCGGGAACTTTATGTCAAGACCACCCTGCGGGAGCTTTTGGTATATGTCGTGTTCCTGGCGGACATCTGTCTATGTGAGTAGCATCTGTCTTTGTGCACCCCTGCGATAAGCACCTATGTGTGCAGTATCTGTACACACATTTCTGCAGGCAGCATCTGTGGATCTGTGTTCTGGGAGCTCTGGATACCAGCACGCAAATCCAATTTATTGCCTTTTCAGCATAAGGCATTTTGTTTAAAAAGAACTTGTGAGGAGAAGAAAGTAGATTGTTAGAAAGTGGTTAATAAAAGTTGTTTTGGCAAGAATTACAAGGGGAACCCAGTTTTTAAGTGTAAGTTACTACCATCGACTCAGCAGCCATTGTTTTCTATCAGCAGGTGAAAGTTTTAACCCTTCTGTAAAGAGTGGAAGGCCACTCCTTCCTGTTTGGAAAAAACAGTTCGATGGGTTTCACATAGTTAGCTGTCATACAATATCTGATCCATATTGCCATCTTTAGAGGCAGCAAGAAAAAGATTCAGGGGGCTTAGAGCTCAGATCCTTGATAAGAGGGTTAGAGATGTGGTGACAGGTGTCAAGTGAGAGACCACCACGCCACAGGCCATTGAGGGAAGCTTACCTGAAGCTCAAGCTATAGACAGAAATGGGAAACTTTGGTCTCTAAGTCGCAAGAAGCAAGTGAAAAGACAGAAGGGAACACCATGGGAAGACAGAGTCAAAGAAGTGTGGATAATAATAAAATTGGAACTAAAAAGACACTATTAGTCTATAGATGAGGATAAAAATTTTGTATTTAGTTTATTACTTCTTTTAAAAGTAGCACAAGTGAAGTTTGCCTAGTTTAATAGAGTTGTATGTGTAGTTGTGTGCGGATGTGTGTGGATTAAAGCTGTAGGATGGACCATGCAACTAAGACGCCTTGGTTACTAGTGGCCTCATATACTCCAGAAGGCTCTATTCTTTTTAGGGTGCATGAATCTTTCGAAAGTAGGAGCAGAGAGTCTGATAACATAAGCTTTGATGGAAAGTTTTGTCATCTTTTGAGCCAGGCTCATTTGTGTGAGCCCTCTGGGAGAGCCCAGGAGAAAGCGCTTGCCTCTGGCCATGCTGTGTTGGAACTCACTCTGTGCCGACAGATGGGGCAGTCTTGAGTGTTTGCCACCAGTCACTCAGCATGGAGCGAAAGGAGACAGTGTGTGCGAGGAACAACGACCAACCCAATGTACATTTTGTGGGGCCCATTCGATTCTTTTCAGCAAATGACTGTCAGAAATTCATTTGTTGACATGTTGATTTTTTTGTCTTGACCATCTGCTAGCAAGGAGTATTCATCTCCTCTTTCAGATCCTGTGATAGCAGTTGAAATCTCCAGGCAGAACCTTTCCCTGTATATGACTTAAATGTCTCTATTTCCAGATTAGCCTTTAGAACAGGATTGGGAGATTTCTAGCTACCCAGGGTTACAGTGGACCATTTCTGACTCCTTGGTATGGGGCTGGAAGGGGTAAAAGCTTGGGTTCCGGAAGCCCAGAAGTCCCATCCACTCGTGTTCTCTACTTTCTGAGATATCAATGCACTGATGAATGCCAGGTGGGCTGTGACTTGCCAAGTCTGAGTCACAGACTCAGTCCAATAACTGCAGAATCCTTGAGTGGCCAGGGGCTTTCCAGGTCATCTAGTTCAAGAATGCAGAACATGCAGAACCTCTTCTCTGTGATCCCTCCCATGGTGCTCTGTCAGGTGGCCAATCAGCCCCATTGTGGGGAGTGTCACTGTTTCACAGGGCAACTCATTCTATTGGTGGACAACTCTATTTCCTTCCATTTATGGAGCCCCCTCCTCTGTGGCAGGCATTGGGCTGAGCGCCACATAGGCAGCTGATACTTGGGCCTTTCCCTTTCCCCTCCAGGGCTCGCCTTCTTTTCAGAACTTTCTTTCTTCTATTGAGCCATCTATCTTCCTGTGATTCTCTGAAGTTGAAAAGTATAACTTTTCAACTGTCTGAATGAGGGTAGCTGCTTCTTGGTCATCTGTTCTCCAGGTTAAATAATTTCTGTTTTATCACTAAACCAGTCGTTATAATATGGTTTCCAGAGGTAATAGTATGCAGAGATTGAAGGCTCTGAATTTGCACAGATTTGGGTTCAAAAACCACGCTCTACCATTTACCATCTGAGGGAACTTGAGCAATTTGTTTAACTTCTTTGGGTTTCAGTTTCCTCATCTGTACCTGCCCAATCCAATAGGATTATGTAAGATAATATCCATGAAGTTATTAACTCAGTACCTAGTATATATTAAAATCTATTTCAGAATGCTCACCATACTGGTTGCCTGTCCTAGACCTGAACTATATGATGTTCAGTACTGGACAAAACATACTATGGGCAATCTGACCAGTACAGAGTACTATGATGCTATTACTTCTGTTGTATCCATATTTGGGGGATCTATGAGGACAAGCAGAAGAAGTGGTATCTAAGCTGAAACCTGAGAGATGAAGAGTATTTGGCCCCTTGGAAGGGAGGTGAAGAAAAAGGAAGTTTCTGGGAAGAGGGGACAGCATGTGCCGAGACCCAAAGAGGACAGAGGGCACAGTCTACTGAAAATGCATCAATCAATGCAACTGGAACAGAGAGTCTGAGAAGCAAAGTGGTAAAAGATGATGAGGCTGGCCACATAAGCAGGGGCATATCATGAAGGGCCTTATAAGGCAGGATAAAGAACTTGGATTTTACCCTGAAGGCTACAAGGGGAGCCATTGAAGGGTTATAAGAAGAGAAGTGACATGATAAATTTTGAGTTCTCCTGGGGAGAGGATAAAAGCCTGACCTTAGGTCAGAGAGTTATCTCTGAGAAAGCTGAGTGGGGAAGATGATAGTTCTGTGCTAAGCATATTAATGGGTTTTTTTTTTTTAAAGCCACACAAAAATCTTATCAGGGCCACTGAGTCAATCTAGTGGCAGTATAGCATGCTGGGTAAGCACTAGGGCTCTGAAGTCAGACTGTCTGGGTCCAAGGCCTGGCATTTCCAGTGATCAGCTGTGTGATCCTGAGCAAGTTTGCTAATCTCTCTTAGCCTTGGGTAATGATCATTCCCACCTGATAAGATAGTCGTGAAGGTTAACTAAAATGGCTTGGCACAGTATCTGTCTAGCACATGGTAAATAATGTCTATTATCTTCAACTCACAGCAGGCACTGTAAAACTATTCTCTAGCGTCATGAACCTAACCAGCATTGGAAGGGGAGAAAGGGAGAATTAATCTGATACCTTTAAACCTCTGAAAACCTCTAACTCCTATGGAGATGGGCTCTTAGTAAAGATCTTGAAATCATTAAACTACCCGAAGATGTGCCATTTAACTACCTTTAACCTTGAGAATTGAAGTCCATACCCACAAAGTGCCAGCCCCCGTAAGAACTTTTTATGAAATAGAATTTAGAAGGCTTCATATTCTGATGTTTCCTACAACCTTTAGTAAAATAATACCAATCCTAGTCTCCTAGTCCCCATCCTCTCCATGCCACCTTCTTTCAGGCATCTCTTCAGGCAACATGGAGCCTTGGACAGGTCTCAGCAGGGCCACTTTGGGTGCTCTCCAAGGTCCTGGCCCCACCTCCCTGGCATCTCACCTCCCTGTTAGCCTCCCTGAGCCCTCCCTGGCTATCTGCAACTAGATGAAGCATTCTCAGTGGGGGTGATGTAGCCCCCAAGTGGGTAAAAATAGTTTCTAGGAAGGCAAAGGAAAAAAACCCACCTTAGATACTACGATGGCTTTTGGCCCTCCAAAGGGCCACAGTACATAAACAAATATAGGGTCTATCTATGGTACTACAACTTAATTGGATTGGGGAGTGATTAGGAAGAAAATGTCTACAGAGGCTCCTGGGGGGATGGATCATGCAAGAAAAGGTTAAGAAACACTAGACACTATGCTGACTGAGTTCTCCTGCCTACGGATGGGGAAGACACATGCTAAGCCCGGAATCTGGCATAAAGCAGGTTGGCTGTTGTGTTGTTCTATTAGGATGCTATTTTCTAAGAACTGGAGAGACATGCAGTTGGCTATGCACCTTTGCCAGTGTGCTTTCCCCTGTCAGTTCCTGTGACTGCGCTCAAATGTTCCAGAACCCATGTCTAGTATTAGATAAATACCATGGCATAATGAAAACACTGGAGTCAGACAAACTGGATTCAAATACGTGTTCTGCCACTTATTGACTTTGTGATCTTGAACACTTCCTTGTTGGTAGAAAAAGAATAGTATTATTTATCTTATGGAGATAATATGTGTAAAGAATCTAAAACAATTACTGGTAGTAATTGTATTATCTAGTGGAATTTCAAAACATTCATTTGGTCCTCTAGACTGGTGGTAAAAAAATAGCATTCAAGGAAGAAGCCAATGAGGTGGGAGGATTGCCTGAGCTCAGGAGATTTGAGACCAGCCTGAGCAAGAGCGAGAC
>NW_012153396.1:1829676-1835508 GCF_000956105.1 Propithecus coquereli | reverse complement strand
AGGCCTCAGTTTCTCACCACCACCACTAACATCATCATTATTAATAGCACGAACAACAAATCTTTATTCGATAATTTTTCAGTGTGCCCAGCCCTATGCTATGTATATACTTTATCTCATTGACTACTCCCAATAACTTTGTGAAATTGGTTCCTCTATAACTCCCATTTTACAAATCAGGAAAGGTTTAGATAAGTCACATAGCTTGCCCAAGGCCACACAGCAAGCAAGGGAAGAAGAAAGAATCCAGCTCAGCAACTGTTTGCCTGACTCGAAATCTGAGGCTTTCAATGGCTAGAGTCTGCGACAGCCTCTCTTCATGCAAATATGTTGCACATTAATCTATTAACATCCGTCAACATCTTAGCAAAGACAATTCCCTGCCCTATCCTAATAGAAGCAGGATCTTGGGAAATTCTACTAGCTGACTACTTTTTTTTCTTTTTATTGCTATATTTAAAAGAGGATATAAAAACAATAAAGAACATTTTGAAATTCACCACCACTACACCAAAGAGATTTTCATTTTTTCACATTACCAGTCTTTATCCACACAAATATATTTTGACCTAGTTGTATTACATTGTATACTTTTACTTATATTTAGATCATAAACATTTCCTCATGTTTCTAAGTAGCTTTTATATTTTCATTTTTGTGACTACAGTCACACCACAACTAACTAAAACATTCCTTTTGTTATTATAATATTTACTGATTATGGGTAAATATATTAATATCTATACCTGCTGCTTTTTTTCTGTTTTTCTCATATTATTTCCTTGGGAATGTCCAAGAAGAGATATTACTAGGCCACAAGATAGGAATATCTCCTGCTCACTACGTGTTATCATTCTGTCTCTGGAAGGGATTTATACAAATTTATTATGCCACCAGTGCTGTAAGATCACACCAATTCTGTGACAGCCTCATCAAAATTGTAAATTCTCATTTATAATTTTTCTTATTGAATAGGTATAAATGGTACAACTTACCTTCATTTACTTGCCTTTGATTAGTAGTGCAGATGGACAGTTTCTCATGTTTTAATTTAAAATGTATATTTATTTTTGTGTAAATTACGTAAGTTATGCATTAGGAGGGACCAGGGAGGGGATGGGGGCAGGGAACTTGGACCATTACACCTTGGTGGGGAACCAGGGATCTCATTTCCAGGATCTGGGGCCCTGGGAATGGAAAGAATAACAAACAAAGTTAGGCATCACCTGTACAGCAGGTGGCCTGGGCTGGGCCCTAGTAAACTATCACCATTAGTCATATTGACCTCATTTCTTCTCCTTTATGCTTTATTCTGGAATCTGGGGGTGGGGGAACCTAGAAACCAGGGCTATTTGGAATCTCATCTGGCTGAAACAGAGTTATCTTTTTTATGCAGCAATGTGGGTGACCCATCAATCTTCTTGTAATAACAATATCAATTGTGCAACCCTTTAAACCTTACAAAGAGCTTTCACATCTATTATATCGTTTGATCCTGACAGCAATCCTGTAAGGCATAGATATTATTATTTCTTTTCTTCAGATTAGGAAATTGTTGTTATTGTCATATAAATAGTTCAGGAATGATCAGTCATTCAGAACTGTTCCTGATGGGTAGAGTCGGGCCTGTCCTAGCTATTCCTCAGCAGAGAAAGTGCTGGAGTCCTGCCTCTCCCTGCCTGCTGACCCAACACCACCATCATATTTACGAAAGGGCTTCCAGCCCTTTGTCTTCTTGGAGGGATGGGCTACAGCCCAACCGTTTATTGCTGGAGGAAACACTGAAGGTCTTTGTGTAGAAACAATGACTGTTTGTTTTAGGAGACATTATCGTTATCTCAAAGGCGCACCTGGGACTGGCCCGTTTAGGAGAGGCTCTAAGCCAGGACAAGACTGGGTCTGGTCACCATGGAGCCAGGGAGAAGGGCAGAGACCCTCAGCCTTTGGTGATTCATGTCTACACATCAATTAATGTCAATCGGATGTTCTTTATCCAGCACTGGTTGTAAAGAAATACATGCCTCTCTCCATTCTGCTTCCTTCTAGTAGATTTCAAGGTTCTGTTAATAGATTGGTGGAATTGCATTAACGGGAGAGGTTGAAGTGAGCTTGGAGATCAGGACGATATCTTTCTTGACTGAGCATTTCTAGAATCAACAAGGAGAGAATCAACTACAGAATCAACTATATTGGAGGTTCAGGAAGTGAGTGTGGATGAGGCCCCTATGTGGCTGTAATGATGTCAGAAGATAATTGGTCACATAGAGCCCTGATTTTAGTGAAGGCACAGTCACATAATGGAAAGAACATGGGGCCTGGAATAAGAGTGACCTGATCCTAATGATGGTCCTACCAGTTATGAGCCATGTGTCTTTGGCAAGATAGGTTAAGATACTTAAATCTCTCCGAGCCTTGATTTCCTTCTTAAGTGAGGATAATGTCTGCCTTTGTGAGGCTGGTGGAAAACAAACAAGGCACTTAGTATGGTGCCTGGAATATAGTAGGCTTTTGATAAATATCAGTTGCCATTCCATATCAAGTTATAAATTAGGAAAATATTGAAATACATCTCAATACTCTGGATTATTACAGATGAGATCAGGCTAGGGCACTGTTGGTGTAAGTGGCCAGAGAAAGAGCAAGGCACAAGTCTGGGTACTAGCTCTGTCTCTTGCCAGCCAAATGACCCTGAACAAGTCACATAATCTCTGAACTTCATGCTTCGTGGGTAAGGTGGAAGAATCATCAGACATGGCTGACAAGCAATTGGGAGACAGTATAAGGGAAAGCTATTGGAAAAGTATGAAATAAGGTGCACAGGTAAGGGATTATAATGATATTGATAATAATCTCCCTGTTATTGGGTGGTGGCAGCGGGAAGGCTGGGGTTTTAAGTTCAAGCAGATCCTCAGGACAGGGCAGAGGTTCTAGTTATAAGGCATAGGGCAGCGGTTCTCAAAAGTGTGCTCTGAAGACCACTGGGACTTCCTGAGACCCTTTGAGAGGGTTTGTGAGGTCCTCTCTTACCCAAAAGCAGATTTGTATAAGGTCATATTATCCATAGACTTCAACCAAAACAACATATTGCAACAGATTGAAGACAGAATCAGATATGAGAATCCAGCTGTTTTCTATTAAGCCAGACATTAAGGAAACTTGCAGACATGTAAAACAATGCATTTTTTTCATTAAAAAAGTGTTTGTCTGAAAAAATATAGCTTTTTTTAAAAAATGTTATTTGTGCTTACATGTGTTGGGTTTGTTATTTTTAAATGAATGAATTAATAAATATTTAAATTTTCCCTGAGTTTTCATTTCTAATAAGGTCATGATTGACAAATATAACCCAAATAGACAAAAAGTTTTTGAAGTCTTCAAAATTTTTAAGAGTTACAAAGAGGTTCTGAGAGCAAAACATTTGAGAACCACTGGCTCGGAGACTGAGTTTGAGCTGGTCAAATCAGATTGTTTCATAGCCTGGAGGAAAAGAACAGATGAGACAAAGAGAGCTTATTAGCAAAATATTCACACCAAGGATAAGATCCTGGGTATTCGTGCATTCGTTCATTCAAACATGTATACTATGTGCCAGGCCCTAGATCAAGCACTAAGGGCTTGATACTCGAGACACATCCTATGTCTTCAAAGGATAAGAGAGGCTGACATGTAAACCAACAGTGACATGGAGTGTGATGAGCTCTGCAGTGGTGGGTGCTCTGGGACCTTGGCAAGGTGTGGGGGATAAAGTAGTCCAGGGAGATCTGGGATACCTTGTGGGTCCCAGAAGCAGGTACTCATTCAGGTCTGGGACGGGCCAAAGTCATTGCCATTTGCTTGCTTGTTTGCTTGTTTAACAGTGTTAAAAATGTTTTTAACTGTTTTTTAAATCATGCCTAAGGAGGCTCAAAGTCATTACCATTTGCTTGCTTGCTTGCTTGTTTGCTTGTTTAACAGTGTTAAAAATGTTTTTAACTGTTTTTTAAATCATGCCTAAGGAGGCTCAAAGTCATTACCATTTGCTTGCTTGCTTGCTTGTTTGCTTGTTTAAGTGTTGGCTCTCAGCCTGGGAGAGGCAGGGGTGGTGGAGGTAGCACCGGGCCAACTAAGGCTTCAGGCTATGAGTATACAAGAGCTTTGCGTAGTCAGAGTCTCACAGGGCAAGTAAGAGGTAGAAGGTATAAAACAGTATTTCTTTTCATTCCGTTAGGACATAATTCTACCCCTTTCCCCCACAAAAAAATTAAACTGGGAATATTGTTATTAAATTTTTACCTAATACATAGTCCTTGTTTTTTATTATAAAAGTCCAAAAATGTAGAGAATGTTAAATCCCCTCCCTGTAAGCACTGTTAATAGTTTGGTATACATCATTTCAGCCATTTTCTAGACACATATAAAATATATGAATTTTAGATAAGACACTTTGGTTGGCTTACACTAGAAGGGTTTGTGAAGTCCACAGCAATGCTGTCTATGTCATGAAATGTCCACTGATAGTGATCAAAGTAGGGTAGCAGGCTCTCCCAAGGTTCTAATGGCTGATGGCAAATAAAGTCAGTGTAGGAGGATTTCTTGATGCACTTTGTGGCAAATAAACTGCCAGCTTACGGCGATGACCGGAGTCGGGAAAAGTGCTTCCTGCCAGATCAGATACCCCTGAGTCCTGGTCTGGCTCTTCCAGTGCCGGCTTTCTTCGCTCTCTGCTCTCTCCCCAGGCACTGGTCCATTTTGCTTTCTTCTTACCTACCTCTGCCCACGACTTTTGACTGCTCTTCCTTCCTCCCTAGTCCCCTGTCTCCCAGCCTTTCCCTGTTCTCCTGGTCCTGACACAAGCCTATGGCTTCTTGAGGCTTTTTCAAAGGACTCTTCCTGCTGGTAACCCCAGGGAGTTTTTCTTTTTTGGTCCTTGAACCCAGGAAAAGTTTGATAAGATGTTTCAGGACGTTCATGCCCTCCAAAGTGGTAATGATGCACTTTCTGTTTAAATTATTTAAAAATCAAGCAATTATTAATTACTTAAATATGCTTTCCCTCTATATGGAACTATTTGAGAGGCTCCTGTTGTACACTGAGTGAGAAAGCCCTGCAGTAGAGGAGGCGATGCATTTACCTGGGGTGACCAGAACTGTCTTCATACGGTCTTCTTGGATGGCCTTTCTTTTGCAACACTCCATGAACCAGTCAATGATGAGGCTACCCTTGATAGACCCACTAACTCCAGAGAGAATCAATTATGGGCATTGAGTGAGCATATGGTTTAAGTCATGATATGATTATCCTGTAATCTTCACAATGTCTTATTGGTCCATGTAGTTTGGACTGCACAGTTACAAGTCCAGAGCTTCTATATAGTGAAATCACTCACTACCGACTCTATTAACTTAGCTACCTCTCCCTTATCATTGTTAAGGCAGTGCATGAAATGGTGGCATCCCAGTTGTGCTGACTCGCTATATATGTGGTTACCAGGTTTTTCTTGCCTGGTTTTCCCATTGCTTCTGGATCCACATTTTCAAGGACTCCAGCCTGGGCAATCTTTACCATCAGGGGCTCCTGTTCTAATGCTTCCTCAGTTTCTAGCATTGAATACATTTTTCATTCAGCTGGATAGGCAGCAAAAAGTCTTTGGGTCTCAGCTTTACATTACTCTCTGTGGCTTTAGTTTTTCCGAGATGACCAGTCTCTGAGATCTTTTTTTTTTTTTTTTGGAGATAGAGTCTCGCTCTGTTGCCCAGGATAGAGTGCTGTGGTGTCAGCCTAGCTCACAGCAACCTCAAACTCCTGGGCTCAAGCAATCCTTCTGCCTCAGCCTCCCAAGTAGCTGGGACTACA
>NW_012153396.1:1820105-1828836 GCF_000956105.1 Propithecus coquereli | reverse complement strand
AAAAAAAAAAAAAAAAGATATTAAGATGGGTATCTTATGTCTTATTATAGTTGATGTCTTCCACCCTCCAGTATGCCCCCCTGCTGGGAGACCATAGCTACAAAAGTCTTATATTTCTCTCATGACATTGACTGAAGTTCATGCTATCTTGAGGTTTCAAAATCCTTCAAAATTAATGCTATTGGGAGTCAATATTTTTCTGGGATGATTCTGAAGAGAAGGACTATCCATCTTCCCCAGGACCTCCTGGTTTGACTGCTGTCTTAAAAAAAAAAAAAACTCTTCAAGCGGTTCTGAAACCACATAATAATTTACAAACCCCCAGCTAAGGGCTATATCAAATGTGTAAGAATCAATTTTTTTTGCTCTCTCTTGCATCTGCATTCAGAATTGAATAGAACAGGTAAGTTCCAGCAGCTAATCACAAGTACACCCTTGTGCCCTGTTCCCTAGTCCTGTCTCGAGTCTTCCAGGTATCTGATTTCAGTCTTCTATCCCCTGAGATCATCTGTTATATTAATTCAGCATGGACAAGTATTTGTAGGTCTATTCTTTCTGCGATGCTGAGATCCCAGGGATACTAGAAACTTTAGGGAGATCACTAACAACATCTTGGATTCATTTTCCATTTTCCAGACCTTCAGCCTGATTGAATTTCCTTCAACAGCAACTCACAAAACTTTTTGTTCCTGAATCTGATGTCCTAAGAAGAACCTAGCCATGTATAATCATAGGTTCTCTAGATCTTGAATCTTCCGAACTTAAGCCCTAAAGGGCTTATAATGCTCACAGGCTGTTACTGAAGATGTGAGTGATCTAGTTCTCTCAGTTGCAGTCTCTGTAGACACACTGCCGTGAACGGACGTGCCCTAGTTTTCTACAGTCCTTCAGTGCGTACTCTGAGGACCCTTCCCTCATTTCCACGTTCCAGCTTTCTTCTGCCTACTGTCCATCTTAGGACACGTGAGGTACTTGGAGGCCAACTTGGAATGACCCAATAGCATTAATCAGAATGTGCGGGTGGGACAGCAGCAGACAAGATGTTGAAAGGTGGATTGCTGAAGGAGGAGGAGAAGGAGGATGAGAAGGAGGAAGAAGAAAAAGGAGGAAAACAAGGACAATAACAACCACAGACTTTTGTAAGGAAAGGCTTTCTACTGAGAAAAGGAACATGGTTCTGTACACACAGTAAATGCTTTCAACCGAGATCTGTGATTAGACTTGACTTTTATTAGGACAGGAATTCTGTGCTATCAGTTTTTTGACTTCAGCTCCATATTTTTTCCCACTATAGGCAAAAAACATATTTTTAATGTTTATTTTCTTAGAAAGGCTCCTTCTGCAAAATACTTATGTGACATGGATATATTCATATGAATATATGTTAGGATATTGATTTAGCTACAATAACAAGACCAAAATAAGTTTAAATAAGATAAAAGTCTATTTTTCTCTCACATAACAGTCTGAGGTATAAGAAACCCTGTATGAATATGGGGCTTCACAACCACATGAGGCCCAGGCTCCTTCTATCTTCCTGTTCTGTAATCCTCAACACACAGCTTCTATTTCACGCTGTAGCTGCTGTTGTTCCTTCCACACTCCAGCTAGCAGGAAGTAGGAAAGCAGAAAGCAAAGGCCTGTTCCTTCCTTTAAGGACATGAACTAGAAGTTTGAGTAGAAGCATTTCACTCCACTCACATTTCATTGGCCAGAACTTAATCAAACGGTCACCATACCTAGCTGCAAGGCAGGTGGGTAATGTGGGATTTAGGTGGACAGAAGTGTGCTCCCAGGTAAAATTATTTTATTATGTAAGAAAGGGAGGAAAGGTATTGGGGAATAACTAGCAGCTTGTGCCAGATAAGGTGAGAAGAAATCTTGTCTATTTTTTGGCTTTGGGTGTAGCAACAGTTAATGAAACCTAGAGAAATCAAGCCATTAATTGATTTTTTTAAGACATTAACTGAAATAATCTCCCTGAGAAAAATCATCAGGGATATTGATGAGTGGATTCTTTTTTACCAGGAGTAGATATGAAAGTGCTTAGCTAAGTAAGCTATTGTGAAACTGTTACCAGAGACTGTTGAGGAGGTGAAGTAAAGGCTAGTTTCATGATGTTGTATTTTATTTCACAAGAAAGTAGAATCACCCACTAGGGATAACCACAGACCTCCCCAACCCCCAATTATTTATATCACCAAAGCCAAGCTGGATCCAGTGTGCCAAGAAATAGCTAGAGATGTTTCAGAGAACTTCTTGCAAGCCAAGTGACAAGGGTCTCAAGAAAAGGCCATCAGAGGAGCTGCAGGATAAATTTAGAGAATTGGTAAAGCCCCAAAACTTCTAACTCTTTAACAGTTAGTTGGAGGATCGATGGAACAGTGGAGGCTCTATCCACACAACGACTGTCAGGACTGGAGGTGAAAGAGACCCCCAGATTTCTACAGAAGCATCCTCAGTGCATGTCTTTAGAGCTATCCAAGGCCGGGCGCGGTGGCTCACGCCTGTAATCCTAGCACTCTGGGAGGCCGAGGCGGGCGGATTGTTTGAGCTCAGGAGTTCGAGACCAGCGTGAGCAAGAGTGAGACCCCCGTCTCTACTAAAACTAGAAAGAAATTAGCTGGACAACTAAAAAATATATAGAAAAAGGCCAGGTGCGGTGGCTCACACCTGTAATCCTAGCACTCTGGGAGGCCGAGGCGGGCGGATTGTTTGAGCTCAGGAGTTCGAGACCAGCGTGAGCAAGAGTGAGACCCCCGTCTCTACTAAAACTAGAAAGAAATTAGCTGGACAACTAAAAAATATATAGAAAAAGGCCAGGTGCGGTGGCTCACACCTGTAATCCTAGCACTCTGGGAGGCCGAGGCGGGCGGATTGTTTGAGCTCAGGAGTTCGAGACCAGCCTGAGCAAGAGCGAGACCCCGTCTCTACTAAAAATAGAAAGAAATTAATCAGACAACTAAAAATATATAGAGAAAATTAGCCGGGCATGGTGGCGCATGCCTGTAGTCCCAGCTACTAGGGAGGCTGAGGCAGAAGGATCGCTTGAGCCCAGGAGTTTGAGGTTGCTGTGAGCTAGGCTGATGCCATGGCATCACTCTAGCCTGGGCAACAAAAGCGAGACTGTGTCTCAAAAAATAAAAAAATAAAAAAAAATAAAAAATAAAATAGAGCTATCCAGCTTCGGAAGGGGTAGTTGGCTTTTGAGTGTCAAAAATTCGAAGGCACAGTTTCTAACACAGGAGTAGTGTAGACACATAAAGGAACTATACAATTGTTAGCAGAAGCACCCCACCCCTCCAAGATCAACTAGTTGTCAGTTAGTTGAAGAAAGGGATTCCATTCCTGCCTCAGGAGAGTGTTGTTAGAAAAGGACAGCTATGTTCCATTAAATAGTAATTAGGAGCAGGAAGGAGCTCAATAACCTCTGATGGTCTGTATGGCAGTCACTTGGGAAAGGAGATGCACGAAGCTTCCTCCGGCTATAGTCAGCACTGCTGACTTCTTATTATTGCTCTGAGCTGGGGAGGCCTCCCAGCAGTTCAAAAGAAAGGACAAGAATATTCAGTCTCTACTATAAACCTAGGAATGGATAAAATCAGGTTATTACCCAAGCTCATGATGATGATGATTAATAATAATTATTAGTCATACTTCTTTAATAATAATATATTTATGCCCCACCTACATCTAAAAGGGATCTGAGCCAGCTTCCATTAAAAAGCACAGATATAATAAAATATAGCCCATTAGAACTATAATAAAAAGACTCAGCAAAAGAAGTGGGAAAAGGTAGGAGAGGAAAATAACTTACACTAGAAAACTTAAGATAAACAAGAATGCTACCAATAAGAACAAAGCCTGAGGCTCCTGGTAGCCAAAGCAACGAAGAAAACCAAATAGGTTTCATAGTTCTCATTGTTGAGTAAGAATAAAGAACGCCAGTTAATAAGGAGATGCTAACTCTGGGAACACTGGCCTTGTGGGATTTTTTATAAGGAGCGTGGACTATCATAATGAATAAAAGCAATATTAAAAATTGGAGCTGCTTTTCATTTGACTGGCTCCCATATCTGCCTCCCTTAAAATCCATATTAAATGCTCATTTTATAAGGGCAATTTTAGGAGTGGGAAATATATATGTGTGTGCGTATACATATATAATGTATATGTTTGTATGAATGTGTATATATACATATATATGAACGTGTGTGTGTGTGTGTGTGTGTGTGTGTGTGTGTGTGTATTCTAGAGATCTGGCTTTACCCAGAAATCAAGTTTGGACAGCCTTGAGGAATTAACGGTAGGCATGTTTTTAGAATATCATCATCAGTTGACTTGCTCAGCAAGCCCCCTTTAATATAGGGTAAGAATGTATTTTAGAATAACTAATGTAGACTTTGGCACAGATATGCTAAAGTCATCCACTGCCCTCTTTTCTAGCTCTATTTTCCTTAGAAATAATGCAACCTTTTAAAAAATGTCATAGTTTCCATATAAGTAAGGACTATGTTACAATGAGGTAAAACTCAAGGAAAACTGCCTTAAACCGCAGTGGGATTCGTTGTCTAGGTAATGAAAGTCCAAAAGAGGGCAGGGTTCAGGACTGATCAATTTAGTGGCTTAATGACGTCATCAAAGACCTGTCTGTTTCTATTACTCAGTTCTGCCAGCTGCACAGTTTCATGCTTCTTCTGGGGTTTTCTCATTCATATCTAGTATGAGAGAGAAGATCCCAAAAGGTTCCAGAAATCTCTCTTCTTGACTCCTTGGCCTGAAATGGGTTACAGGCTCATCCCTGAACCTGTAATGGTGCCAAGAGAGGGACCTGTACAGGTTTGCTTTGGTCTGAACTTCCTGTCCAAATCGTAGAGCCAAGGTTGGATTTAACTTCTGGCAACACCTGTGAGATGATTAGGAGAGATATGATACCTCAAATAAAATCATGGTATTAGCCAAGAGTGGAGAAAATGGATCTTGGTGAAGCAATAGCAAAGGTCAGTACAACATCCAACACCTGCAAATTTCAGCCTGTAACTTGGAAACATACACATGGAAAGATTTTTTAAATGATTTTATTATTTTTATATTCTATTATTATTATAGCATTAATTAAACTTCATGGAAATGAAGAGAAAGAAAATCCACATATTATACCACTAACTTTGCAAAAAGTCAGATTTTCCTTCAAGTTTTTACACTTAGCATTTTGAAAAATATTTCATTGTAATGATAGCATGGATACAATTTTATATTTTGTTACCATTTCAATCAATGGCTGTAGCAGACTCCATTAAGTGGCTCAATGATATCATAAGTTACTTCATCATTGTCTCTCCATAAGATATTTAAGTTGTCTGCAATTTTTTTTATGTTTGGTGAATTTTATTTATTTATTTATTTATTTTACATTAGAGTATCATACAATGTTTTGATATTATAAATAACCCAGCTGATATTTTTGTGCATGTGACTTTTTCCTTCTTTGGGATTTATCTATGCAGAGATAAATCAGATTTATATACTATTATCCATTTTGTACCAAAATAAAACTTCTTTTAAGATGATGATCTTTTGAGTTTGCCAAGTGCTTTAACAATTCACCTCTGACTCAGATATTAAACTCTTTAAATAACATTTGCTTATATGGACACCTTATAAACTTACATAATCCTGTGTGGACTGAATTTTGGGAGGAGAGTCAGAGTCCCTAATCAGGCAGATTTAGGGTGGTGGAGTGATATATTATTGTAGTGCAGGATAGTAACTAAATTCATGGCTTTCTGAGTAAGACAGACTTGAGTTTGAATCCATGTTCTATTTTGTGTGTTACATGGTCTTTGGACAAGTTATTTAATAACATTCTGGACCTCAGTTATCTGCAGTGGAGAAGGTATTTCCTACTTTATTGTTTTTTTCGGGATTGTGGGAGACAATGTACAGAAAGCCAAATGAATAATAAGTGTCAATAATGATGGTTATTATTATTGAGCAACTGTGAATTTTCTCTGAGGCCAGAATTAAGAGGCATAATACAGTGTGTGGGAGAATTTAATTTCTGTCCAAGGAAAAAAATCAGATACTCTGAATTTAATGTGAAACCATCACTTACTCTCTGAATCCCCTTCAGAGAATTCGCATGTCATCATCATCCTATCTCTGGAAATTTTCTGGGATGAGTCCCTCACTGCCTCAAAATGGTAGTGTTGTGCTGACATACTGGCATTGGACATACCAAGTCAAATTCTGACGCCTTCCATTCTCTGGTTTAGCATCACCTTTTGAAACACAAAGAGCAATTCTACCCCTTCACTGGATCTTAAAGGAAGGAACCAGGAAGGCCAGCCCCACCGAGCACAGAGGACCCCTCCATGTGATCCTCAGCAAACAGTCCTTTGCTGATGCTCCCAATGGTGAAAAGGATGTTTGTGAATTGGCCCACTTCATAACTGGAAGTAATGGTAGTTAGAAAGCACTGCCTTTTATGTAGCTTAAATGTCTCCCCCTGTAACTTCCGTCTCTTGGATATAGTTCTGTCCTTGGAGCAGTACAGAAGCAGTCTACTATGGAGGCAGACAGATTTGCATTTGAATCCTGGCTCCATTCGTTGTTTACCTTGAACAGGTTACTTACAGTCCCCAAATCGGAAAATGAGGATAACATTAGCACACACCACACAGGATTGTTTTAGGATTAAATGAAATAAGCACGTCAAGCACTTAGCACAGGACACAACAGGTGGTATGAGGCAATAGGGGAATATTATGGTCATGTCTTTCTCCTGATATGGAGGAGGATGATGGTGAAAAGCATTATGTTGAGTCCCTGGCAGATTCAGAAATCTTTGAACCAGATGTTCCAATTAGATGAGCTGGTTCTTTATGGTAAAGTCAAACTATGATTGATCCTTATTACTTGAATAGAACGGAAACTAGTGAGGAGAGGGAGGGAAGGGAGACACCAGGAAAGATCAACAAGTTGTTTTCAATCTTTTTCCACCACAATGCACCTGGGGGATGTGAGTCCCTTGCATGACTATCAAGGGTTTATGTGGGCAATGGGCTCAGGCGTTTTCCCCTGGGGTGGTGAGGGGGTGTTCTAAGAAGGCTGTGTAGTTTATAAAAGCTCTCCCAATCCCAAGGAGGTTCTGAGAGCCCCGTGGGAGGTTTTTTCCCTCTTGCCCACTCCCAATCTTGAGAATCACTGAAATAGATACTGAGAAACACATTGTCTTGACATCTCTATTGAAGTGGGATTGATTGATTGAGTGCAATAGATCAAGGCAGTGGTTCTCAAAGTGTGGTCCCAGGACCAGTAGCATCACTTAAGAACTTATTAGAAATGCAAATTGTTGGCCAGGGCACGTTGGCTCACATCTGTAATCCTACCACTTTGGGAGGCTGAGGCAGGAGGATTGCTTGAGGCCAGGAGTTCCAGACCAGTCTGAGCAAGAGTGAGACCCCCCATCTCTACAAAAACTAAAAAAAAAAAAATTAGCCAGGCATGGTGGTGCATGCCTGTAGTCCATGAATTTGAGGTTGCAGTGAGCTATGATGACAGCACTGCATTCTAGCCTGGGTGACAGAGTGAGACCCTGTCAAAAAAAAAAAAAGTAAATCATTGAGCCCCACTCAAACCTATAGGAATCTGTGTTTTATTTATTTATTTATTTTTGGAGACAGAGTCTTACTCTGTCACCCCAGCTAGAGTGCAGCGGCATCATCATAGCTCACTGCAACCTCAAACTTCTGGGCCTACCTTAGCCTCCCGAGTAGCTGGGACTATAGGCATGTGCCACCACATCTGGCTAATTTTTCTATTTTTTGTGCAGAGGTCTCACTCTTGCTCAGGCTGGACTCGAACTCCTGAGCTCAAGCAATCCTCCCACCTTGGCCTCCCAGAGTGCTGGGATGAACCACTGCACCTGGCCTGGAATCTGTGTTTTAACAAGCCTTCCAGGTGATTCTGATGCCTGCTAAAGTTATCGGTGGGTTAAGGAAAGGGGAGAAAGACATGGGAGCTGAAATTATCACCCCATCTAGCAACCCTGGGCTTACTCTGCCTTGCTTTTGGATTCAGATTGCTGCAGCCTCCATGCCTGAGGCCTATTTGATGTTCTGGATGGATGACTTATTAGGGAGATTGAGTCATGCCAGCAACACTTCTAACCTCACATTGTGTTGGGGTTACTGGCCAACTGTGCTTGCTTGTTAGAGCAGCCAAGAACTGGCTTCATTTTTCTTACCCAAGCCTTGTGTGAATTTATTGTTCCACTCTTTGGACTAAGGAATATTCCAACCTCTTCCCAACATCTATTAAATAGAGGTTGCCCTTAACTATTTTAATGACAGTACTGTTATGGGTCAAATACAGAGTCAAAACATTTTACTCAGTCTGAAAATGTCACTTATTTAATTCTACCCTATATTATACTTACTTTTTATTTTTCTACTGTGCAGCCAACAAACAATTATTGAGAACCTATTAAATATCAGGCACTATGCTAAATGTCCTTGTCCCTGAGGAGCACATAATATGGTGACTGGAACTACTTGTTGGGTAGCCTAAAAGGTATTATAATCCCCATTTTACAGATGAGAAAGCTGAGACTCAGAGCTCAAGTGTATACTGTAAGAGGCAGAGCTGGGATTTGAACCTAGATCTGTCTGGCTCCAAAGCTCATGCTCATTCTACTATAGCAAGTTCATTCTGGGACATGTCTTCTCCA
>NW_012153396.1:1791793-1818590 GCF_000956105.1 Propithecus coquereli | reverse complement strand
TAATGTTTGTTTAATGAATATAAAATATGTCTTTAAAATAATTCAGGTCAATAGACTGATAATATGATAATACTAAGCATCAAAATTGGGTGTATTAGAAATACTCAATTTGGGTTTCATAAAGTGGTGGGAAAGTACCCCTCATCACATGAGACTGAGTACTAAATTTATAGAAATAAGAATTAAGAAGGAAGAAGGGGTGTTTAGATGGAGAGAAAGTGTTGAATAGGTACTAAACCTAGTTTAGAAAGTTCTTAAGGTTGCTTCTTGATCCTTTCTATATGTACGCACTTCAATTAAAAAGTTATCGACAAGAATAAATACTGAATTTCTGCGTGTCAACAGGCATTTGACCAGGCGAACCAATTTTTCTCAGAAGACGTAGTCTTTACTGCCTAATAATCAAAGCTGTTATGCTTCCATAAATGGTTGACAAGCTGGTCAGAGCAGTGTTAATTCTGGGCAGTATCTTAGAAGCAAAGTAGTGAAAAAGCTATAGCAATGAGTGCCATCTAGTGGCCATTCGGAAGGTAAGGTGTAACAATTTAGCCTATGTCAGTAGGAAAAATTCAGCTCGCTGACCATCATTTCTGTGATATAATAACTGTGTGGTGGCCTCTCAGCAGACAGAAGTTTGATTTCTAGTGGGAGTTCATTTTCCAGATCTATAAAAGTTGAGTCTGAGTCTTTCTCCAGATACTAAGGACAAGTAATCACAGATTTGAGTTAGAGAGAAGTAAAGCCATATCTTGGACTTTAAGTAAGAGTCGAATGGGGAAATGTGAAGTAATAATGTTTCCTTCTCTGCTGATTTTCCCACCCTGGAAAGGTATAATGTTAGTGCCTAATCTGGGATCACTTACGGGCCCTCCTTTCCTCCAAGACAATAGCCCCAGTCCACCTCAAGTCATTCCGGATGAGGTGGTGGGAGAAAACATGGCCCAAGATCTGAAAAGGAAAATTCTTAAAGGAAATTGCTGACAAGAGGCTGACAGATCCTGCTTTCAAAATGTTTGATGTAACTACAGACTTACAGAAAAGTTTCAAGAAAATACAAAGAATTCTGATACACTTTATACATTTGACCCAAATTTCCCAAATAGAAACATTTTTACCATGTTTTCTTCTCTCTCTCTCTCTCTCTCCCCCCCACTCCCCCACACATCTGTTTGAGAGTAAATTGTAGACATAATGCCCTGTTATTCCTAAATATCTTAATATATATTTTCTAAAAACAAGAATATTCTCTTATCTAAGTCAGAAAATTATCTCTGATCCAGTACTATCATTTAATGAACAGACCCTTATTATAATTCCACCAATCATTTCACTAACAGCCTTTATGACAGGAGAAAAAAATTTGTGTTCCAGGATCACAGATTATATTTAGTTTTCGTATTTCTTTAGTCTCTTTTAATCTTAAACAATTCTTTAGTTTTCTTTGCCTTTCATTACCTGGCCAAAGAATTTGAGTAACAAAATAAGTAATAATAAATTATAACCCATAGGAAAAATAAACAAGAATCCGTGAGTTCAAACTGATATACATAAATGAATAAATAAACAAGAAACAAGAGAAAGCTCTTCCTGGAGAGGATGCCAACTAATATATGTAAAAGGAATTATGTAATAAAAAAATCACCATTTGACAACTAACTTAGTTGCCAGATTATTAAATCAGGCAAAAATCATTAATGGATACTAAACCTGTTAAATGAAAGATTGATGAGTAATAGGATATTTACATAGTTTCAAAGTGTCTCCCTACAAAATACATATTAATCACAAAGAGAAAAATAATAGGTTTACATTGAAGAAATGTGGCAGACACCACCTAAACGAAGGCTCCAAGTTGACATCACCAGTATAATGAAACAAAGAGACAATATGTACCTCCCGATATGATGCACTGAGAAGGACACAGCATCACTTCTCTGGTATTTCTCCCCAAAATGCATAAGATGAATTTTAAAATGAGGAAACATCTGATTAACCTAAATTGAGAGACAATCTATAAAATAAATGGCTTCTGCTTTTCAAATCCTGCCTTTTCACCAGAAAACTTAGAGTTCCCCTTGCATAAGCCCTACTTTATGCCCTCGGGACTAGGTGGGTGTTTTAGGGTGGTTGAGGGACATTCAGTTTTTCAGGGCAAAGGTCAGATCTGTTTGGATCTGGGAACCCTCTGAGTCCCTCTCTCAGGAGATGACTGTACCCATCAGGATGTACTAGTCACACCTGGGCCAGCAGTGCCATGCCTCCCTGCTACTCTCATGGCTACAGGGTCATTGACTCCAGGGGCCAGGAGACCACATCTCCCTTGTAAGGTGTTTGGCCAGGGTCTTGAACTCTAGAGGAAGTACTCTGGAATTGGGAGGCACTTCCCAAAGGGCATAAATGCAGGACAAATAAAAGCAAGCATTATCTGATGCAGAAGGCGGAAATATCTTGGCCCTAGGGAGTAAGAAATAGGAGTTAAGCTGGCTCGGGAACAGAAAAGTAGAATTTCATAACAGTATCATGAGACAATTACTGAGCAGAGTTCACTCTTTCTTAGGTGAGTTGGAGGAGTGGAGGAGACCTTGCAGCTACAACCTTTCCATAACGCATTCCCTGGTTTCCTCAATGCCACCATCAGCCTCCCATCAACCCCAGGGGGTAGGGCTGTCATCTAGGTAGCATCTCCAGCCCCAGGGCCGTGGGCTTTCCCATCTCCTCTGGGAAATGGTTATGGGAACAGTGAGAAGGACACAGCCTCTTGGGTTGTTTTTTAGTGACCTATGGAATGACAAGCTCCAGTGCTTATTACTACACCAAAGTGATGTCTGAGCTCTTCTTACATACCCCGTCAGACACCGGAGTCACCTTCCAGGCCATCAGCAGCATGGCAGACTTCTGGGATGTGAGTATGAGATCTCCTCTACCCCTCTGCTCCCCTTCTCAATGGCCTGAGGAAGGTTGGACTGTGAGCCAGAGAGGTTGGAAGTGAGTCAGGCCACATGCCCAGAGATCAGGTCAGTTAAGGATCAGGCTGGGTCAATGGGTCAGGCTGAAATAATGGGTTAGGCTGGAGTTCAGGTGGAGGTAGGTGAGGTGTCAGGATATTGATCAGGGAGGCAAACCAGGAGTTAGACTTAGTACTGGGAGTCAGAGGTAAGGATGAACTTCAAAACACATTTCAAATGAAGAGTAGGGCCATGCCAGGTCAGGATCTGGTCAAGGTCCATTGGTTAGCTGAGAAGTCCAAAAAAAGAAGACTGGGCCGGGCGCAGTGGCTTACACCTGTAATCCTAGCTCTCTGGGAGGCCGAGGCGGGAGGATTGTTTGAGCTCAGGAAGTTCGAAACCAGCCTGAGCAAGAGCGAGACCTCGTCTCTACTAAAAATAGAAAGAAATTAATCGGACAACTAAAAATACATAGAAAAAATTAGCCGGGCATGGTGGCGCATGCCTGTAGTCCCAGCTACTCGGGAGGCTGAGGCAGGAGGATCCCTTGAGCCCAGGAGTTTGAGGTTGCTGTGAGCTAGGCTGACGCCACGGCACTCTAGCCCAGGCAACACAGTGAGACTTTTTCTCAAAAAAAAAAAAAAAAAAGAAGACTGAAGACGAATTGGGGTGGGGGTGGGGGTCAAGGAATGAGGGCAAAGGTCATTATTTGGGGTGGGTCAGGACGAGGTTGGGTAAGGTTCAACCCAGCCTGTGGTCCAGTTTGCCCAGGGCCCATTACTGGACAGTTTGTACTGGACCAAATGGTACAACAACCAGAGCCTGGGCCACGGCTCCCACTCCTTCATCTACTACGAGAACCTTCTGCTGGGGGTTCCGCGGCTGCGGCAGCTGAGGGTCCGCAACGACTCCTGTGTGGTGCATGAGGACTTCCGTGAGGACATTTTGAGCTGCTACGATGTCTACTCTCCAGACAAAGAAGAGCAACTCCCCTTTGGGCCCCTCAATGGCACAGCGTGAGTGAGCCCCCACCAGTGTCACAGGGCTTGCCCTCTGAGCATGACACCATCCCAAGGTGTGGGAACCACCTCCACTGAGGCTTAAGGAGCCTTGGGGGTGCTTTAGGGGAATTGGAGGGCATCTCCCTCAGTCCCAACTGTGACTCTTTGGGGACCTTGCTCTATCACTCAGGCACAGAGGAGGTGGGTTAGCAGACACAGCTATAGCCTCTGTCATTCCCACACACAGGTCACAGTCACTCTTACCCTCCCCTGCAGGTGGTCCTTCGGGGTGGGGGGGAAGCACTTGCTTGTCCACGGGGATATGCCCTCGGGGGTATGGAGACTGGGTGAAGGTGAAGAGTCTGACTCTTGGGACTGAGAGAGGGAGCAGCAAGGTGTTGAGGATGGATGAGGAATTAGAGAAGAAAGGGAAAAGGGTGAACAGGACAGGAAAGAAGGGGAGGAAACAAGGGCCTGGGGCAGAAGTACGGTGCATAAAACAGAGAACCATGGGGTTCAGCAGCCAGTTGTACAGTGGCAGGGCCAGAAGGATCTTTTCTGTATTGTACGGTCCAGGTGCTTTCCTATGGGGACTACTTGGGTTGGGGCCAAAAGTGGTGCTTTGTCATCCATAGTCTTGAGTGACAGAGTGAAAAATTAGGAGATTTACATTTGAGTGTCAGTTCTGTCACTATATAGCTGGATTATCTCAGAAATCTCTGAGTCACAGTTTCCTCTTCTGCAAAATATGATAATATTTCCCCTCCCTTCTCAAATGGTTGTTAGTATCAAACAATATATGTCAAACATATATTATATGTCACATACATTACATAATATATATTTTATAATACATGATATGTTATATAATATATTTCACATATATGATATGTTATATATAATATATTTCACACAGACACATATACAATATGTTATATATTTCACATATATATTATATATAGTATACGAGGACTGTCCAAAAAGTATCCAGCCATTGTTAATATAATGAGAATGGTTACACGGCTGAATACTTTCCGGACAGCCCTCATATATCACATATTATACACACACACACACACACATACACACACACACACACACACACATGCACATAATATATGTGAAACTATAAAGTCCAGACAATTATAAAGTGTTGCCATTGCCTTGGGAGATGAGCTTTTGGGCTGGCTCGGATGGCATTTTCTGTGGCAGGTGGACATACCACTCGCAGGATGAGCTGGGGGGCTCCTCCCACTGGGGCAGGCTCACCAGCTACAGTGGAGGCGGCTACTACCTGGACCTTCCAGGACCCCGACAGGCCAGTGCAGAGGCTCTCCAGGACCTCCAGCAGGGGCTGTGGCTAGACAGGGGCACTCGGGTGGTGTTCATCGACTTCTCAGTCTACAATGCCAACATCAATCTGTTCTGTGTTCTGAGGTGAGCCCCCTTTCCCTACTGCATCCCCCCATCCATGGATCCTGGCTCCTTTCTCCTGTGCTTGAGACCCTTCCCTAAACTTGTATCCTATGGTGGTTGGTGAGGGTGGAGAGGAGAGGAGGTGGGAGCAACTGTCCTGGACCAGGTCCCCACTAGATGTGCCCCTGCCCCCACAGACTGGTGGTGGAGTTTCCAGCTACAGGAGGCGCCATCCCATCCTGGCAAATCCGCACGGTTAAGCTGATCCGCTATGTCAGCAACTGGGACTTCTTCATCATCGGCTGCGAGATCGTCTTCTGCATCTTCATCTTCTACTATGTGGTGGAGGAGATCCTGGAGCTCCACATCCACCGGCTTCGCTACCTCAGCAGCATCTGGAACATACTGGACCTGGTGGTCATCTTGGTAAGGGACAGATATCTTGGACTTGGGACATACTGGGAGGAGGAGGGGATCCACTTTTTTTTTTTGAGGCAGAGTCTTTCTTGCTCTGTTGCCTTGGCCAGAGTGCAGTGGTGTCATCATAGCTCACTGCAACCTCAAACTCCTGGGCTCATGCGATCCTCCTGCCTCAGCCTCCCAAGTAGCTGGGACTACAGATGCACACCACAAGGCCCTGCTAATTTTTCTATTTTTAGTAGAGACCGGTCTCACTCTTTCTCAGGCTGATCTCGAACTCTTGAGGTCAAGCGATCCTCTGAACTTGACCTCCCAAAGTGCTAGGATTACAGGCATCCGGCCCAGGATCCACCTTTACAGGGGTCCCAAGTCCTCCTTCTAACTTTTGGTCAAATAACTGTGTAATAAGTCTCTAAGCAAGAGGCTGATGTTCCCCTGGCCCCGCCCTTGGAAAACACTGTCTCTCACATCTCCTATCCTCCTCACTTGCTTATGTACTTAATATCCTGTTCCTCTCATGTCTTTTTGCCTTTATGACCTATCCCCTTGAAAGCCCTGCTTTTTCTCTTCTCCATTCAAATATCCTGCCCCTTTGTCTTCATTCCTTCCTACTAACAAGACACACTCGTTCCTGACCAAGGCTGGGAAGTGGTGGGAGTAGAGGAAATAAATTTCTTGGTCCCAGTTCCCTGTGGCCCTTCACAACCTATATGTTTACTACTGGCCCCAGAGCCTTCTACTGAGCTCCCCAATCATCTTTTCCAATTCTATTTGGACCTGAGATAGTCAACAACTCACAGGGAAGGATGTTTTTTCCCCACCTGTCTTACCTACCCTGGCTCTTCCCTGGGGCCCCAACTTTGAATTTCCCTTGAGATCCTTTTGACTATTCTGATGCCCCCATGACCACTATGTGACAGCTCTCCATTATGGCTGTTGGCTTCCACATATTCCGAACCCTGGAGGTGGATCGGCTGATGGGGAAGCTCTTGCAGCAGCCAAACACGTACGCTGACTTCGAGTTCCTCGCCTTCTGGCAGACGCAGTACAACAACATGAATGCTGTCAACCTCTTCTTTGCCTGGATCAAGGTACCCTGGGGTTGCCCATGCCCAGTTCTGCCCCAGGGCACTCTTTCTCCCTTCCTTAATATGTGTCTCGTTTGGCAACTCCTGTGGCCTCCACAGGCCCCTAGAGTGGACTTTTCAATGCTTCTCCCTTTCCCTCCTTCACCACTTGGTTCGACATGGCCCTTCCAGATATTCAAGTACATCAGCTTCAACAAAACCATGACCCAGCTCTCCTCCACGCTGGCCCGCTGTGCCAAGGACATCCTGGGCTTCGCAGTCATGTTCTTCATTGTTTTCTTCGCCTATGCCCAACTCGGCTACCTGCTTTTTGGGACCCAAGTGGAAAACTTTAGCACTTTCGTCAAGTGCATGTGTGTGTCCTGCCCACTTCACTCCTCCCTGGCCCCTCCCCCTCCAGCTCCATGGATGTATGTGTCCTTGGGGAAGACGGGTAGATGAGTGTGGATGTGTCTGTGCTTGGAAGCATCTGTGTGAGAGGCTCCAGAAGCCCTGGTGTGTGCTCAAGTAATCTATGCACCCTGCTCTGTCTCTATCAGATGGGCTGACGTGCAGGGAGGGGTCTGTCTGTAGTTAGGGAAGTGGGATGAGGGTGTGGATTGGGGTCAGGGTTTGGTTAGGCTCTGGGTGAAGGCTAAACCTGGTCTCTCAGTTTCACTCAGTTCCGGATAATCCTTGGAGACTTTGACTACAATGCTATCGACGATGCCAACCGCATCCTGGGCCCTGCCTACTTTGTCACCTATGTCTTCTTCGTCTTCTTCGTGCTCCTGGTGAGGGTCTCTCTGAGGGGTGGGGACAAAGCCTGCAGCGTGGAGTTTTGGTCCCCATGTGTCCCCCACTCAGGATTATGATGAGTTTCTCAAATCAAGGATGGAGAATGTGTGTGGGGGGTGGACTTTTGGATGTTCTGAGAGCTAGCTAATGTGGTCAGTGTGGCCAGCACAGACAGTTTGCAGGTTTTCAGAGTATAATGGAACCTGCAGACACCCTCAGTAAAATCAAACCCACATCCTCTAAGGATGGAAAGGGAGAGAAAAGTGCCTCATGAGGAGAAGAAGCTGCATCTGGAAGCTGCTATGCCTGTTCTCCAAGACTCCCCTTCCTCGGGAACCTCTTGCTGATTTCTACTGCCACTACTTGGTAGTTCTGTCTGCCAACCATGAAAGATCTGGATTTGATTTTTATTAACAAGGCCAGCATGTTTCTTTATTTGATCAAAGGATAGGGATACAAACATGGATTGGGGGTAGATGGTAAAGAGAACACAACTGTACTCTTACCTTGAAAAGTTTCTGGTTTCGGTGGTTGGCAGGCCTTAACATGGAGGAGGTCTGTGGCATCTGTGGGGGTATCGTTGCGGTCAGAAAGGTTGCTGCAGCAACTGAGACTCAGGATACCAGGTTGATGAGGGAGCATGATCCATCCCTAACAGAATTGTGCCGAAAGGCTGGGCTCTGAGGACCCTGAGAGGTGGGGATTGGTAGTCTCCAGAGCTGGAGTTAAAAGCATTGGATCTTTTAGGAACATGTTTCTGGGACAACAATGGGGTCAGTGGGCTCAATGCTTTCAGTGGGTCTGGAGGTGAGGACCCAGGTCCCTGCCTTATCCTCCAGAACATGTTCCTGGCCATCATCAATGACACATACTCAGAGGTCAAGGAGGAGTTGGCTGGACAGAAGGATGAGCTGCAAATTTCTGACCTCCTGAAACAGGTGACCACCCAGTCTTCTTGAGCTGCACATTTGCATCAGGGCCCGGGTCCTAGGCTGTGTCTCCTGATCTGTTTCTGACTGGTGTAGGGGCCTGTGCCCTGTGTGCCTTCGACTTATCTGGAAGTATGGCATCCTGTGGGTGGCAGTGGGGTCCGGGGTGATGAGAAGCCTGTGGGAAATGGTGCCTATCCCTCTCCCTTTCAGGGATACAACAAGACCCTACTACGGCTGCGTCTGAGGAAGGAGCGGGTTTCAGATGTACAGAAGGTCCTGCAGGGTGGGGAGCAGGAGATCCAGTTCGAGGATTTCACCAACACCTTGAGGGAGTGAGCAGCCAGAGAGCCAGCCTTCTCTGATAGTGGTCTCTAAGTCTGTAACCCTCAACTGTAGGGGTCTATAGGCCTCTGATCTTGACTTGCAGGCTTCTGACCTTTGCCCATAGGTCTCTGATCCTGATCTTCAGAATTGTGCCCTTGGTTTAAAGGTCTCCAACCATGGTCTATAACATTCTGGACCTTGTTGATCAACTCTTAGGACTAATGTAATAATATAAGTCCATAATCATTTCATATAACCCCCATTCTCAAAAAACTCCGATCTTCCTTCATTGCTTTCTCACAAACACTGTTCTATTCCTTTATCCACTTCCTCCCCGATCCCCAGTCAAACATATTAATAAACATGGAACAAATATATTGTGAGCACCAGCTGGAGGCCAGGGATTGAGTAAGGGACAACATAATAAATGAGATAAAGTATTTGTTTTCCAGGAGCTCATAGATGTGTAAGCAGAAAAATTGAATCACAGAATAAATTCAACAACAGAAGTGACTATAAGAGAGGGGGTATGGAGTAAAAAGAGCGATCAATTCTATCTCTGAGCTCAAAGGAGGGCTTCCTGGAAGAGGTGATGTCTGAATAGGGTTTTGGAGGATGAATAGCTTATCAGCAGAGAGCAAAGGAAAGCCATTACAAGAAGAGCTGAGAGCATATACAAAGACATAGAGGTCTGAAACCAAGCAACATATACAGAAGTAGTAAGGAGTTGAGCATTGCTAAGGGATCAAATGAAAGGTGGGTCATAACAGGAGATGAGGCCAGAGAAATGGGTAAGGGCCACACTGGGAAAGGCCTTTAACACACCACCACTCTATCCAGAAAATAGGGTGCCCAGAAGGGATTTTAGGCAGGAAGGAGCATATTTAGACCTGCATATTAGAAAGGTTAATTACGCTAGTTGTATCATGGAGGATGTATTTCAGGAGTGGAGGTAAAGGGGAAGCTGGGGGGTGGCAGGTTTTTATATAGGGGCAAAGAGATCTTGCAATAATCCCTGTAGGAGGTCACAAGGCCCTGAATCATGCAGCAGGAGGTAGGAGAGGAAGAAGAAATAGATTCACATGATTTCTTGGGAGTAAAATTGCTAGACTTTGGAGATATTTCTTTCCTGGAAAGCAAGACTCTTGCCAAAGTCTAGCAAAAGAATGGGGAGTCCATAAACGAGAGGTCACAGCCACAACAGGGCAGACATCATTTCATCATCCTGTTCTCTAGACTGGGACACGCAGAGCATGAAATCACTGAGCTCACAGCTGCCTTCACCAGGTTTGACCGAGATGGGAATCGCATCCTGGATGAGAAGGAGCAGGAACAAATGCGACAGGACCTGGAGGAGGAGAGGGTGAGCCAGGCTGATTGGTGGAGAGGCAGCATAAGGAAACTGCTCACCATCTCCTTCCCCTGACACATCCAGGACACAAACCCAGACTGAAAATCTTCCCATAGATGGGCAGGAAAGAATGCTCTAGAATGGTAGTTCTCAAACTGCTGCACATTGGCATATCCTGGGGAGCCTTTAAAAATCCTCATACTCAGGCCACATACCCTAGACCAATTAAATCAGAACTTCTGGGGGTGGGACCCAGACATCAGTATTTTTTAAAGCTCCCCACATGATTCCAATGCTTAGCCAAGGGTGAGAGTCATTGCTCTAAAACACAGTCTTGGGGGAAGAGACTAAGTGCCCAAGAATCCCTGATAATTCCCTCTGAGGACTTGCCTTCTCCTTGGGATTTTCAACCTCTAATCCTCACTGCCCCTACTCTGCCTGCTTCATACCTATCCAGGGTAGACCCAAAAAAGTCAAGGGTGGAGTGACAGTAGCCCGGAAAGAAAGTGCCAAGAATTCTCGTGCTCTTCCTCCTCTCCTAAAATGAGTTGGCCTCTAGTGAACACCTCACCAATCAAGGCTTCAAGTAGCCTGTGTTTTCTTTCTTTGGGAGGTGACTCCCTCTTCAGAGGTTGGTCCACCACCACCACAACCATTGGTCCACCTATTGTCTCCAGAGTCTGGGAGGGAAGGGGAACAGCAAGAACTGGAATCCAAGGCTTGGTCCTGAAAGCCCATTAGAGCAGGTGATAGAACAGGAGCTGATGGCTTCCCAGGGTCATCTTCTCCCCTCTAACCTCTGACTTCCTGATCAGGTGGCCCTCAATGCTGAGATTGAGAACATGGGCCGGTCCAATGCGAGTAGCCTACCATGCGAGTTGGGCCCAGAAGCTGCCAGAGCAGGAGGCTGGATTTCAGGAGAAGAATTCTACATGTATGTACAGTCAGGGACCCAGGGCTGGCTATGTTTGTAATATCCTCTCTTGAGCATTTTATCACAACTTTCCAATTCCCTGTCCTAGTCCAGGGAGAACCTCCAATCCCCTTTATTTCTCCCTAAAAGGCTGGGTCTTATCTTCCTTGTTCCAGTCCAGACACATGCTGTTCTGTTACCCCTGCCTCTGTAGATACCTGGTCCCCAGGCACACATTTTTGCTCCACTGGTCTCTCTCAAATCCTTCACAGGCTCACAAGGAGAGTTCTGCATCTGGAGACTGTCCTGGAAGGACTTATGTCCCAGGTTGATGCTGTAGGCTCAAAACTAAACCTGCTGGAGAGGAAGGGGTGGCTGGCTCCCTCCCCAAGCATGGTGAGTGGCCCTTCACCTGGGTCTTCTTAGCTCCCCACAGCTGAACTCTACCATTTTTTCCACTTAGTGGGTGGGGGAAGAACATTTTGAAAGCCATAAGTTCTCAGGCTCCTGGGGAAACATATTCCCAGTGGTCAGTGTATCAGTGGAGGTGGGGGGTGGAGATAAGGCTTTGAAGTTGGTTGCCCTGGCCTAAGGGCTGCCTTGGCCTCTAGAAGATGGTCTGTGTCAGTCTGTTTGGCTGCAGTAACAAGCTATCATAGGCTAGGTGGCTTATAAACAATAAAAGTTTATTTCTCATGGTTTGGGAGGTTGGGAAGTGTAAGATCAAGGTGTCAGCAGATTCAGTGTCTTGTGAGGGCCGAGTTTCTGGTTCATAGACAGCTGTCTTCTTGCTGTGTCCTCACATGGTTGAAGGGGAAAGGAAACTGTCTTTTATAAGGGCACTACCCCCTTTCATGAGGGCTCCACACTCATGACCTAATCACATACCAAGGGCCCCACCTCCTAATGCCATCACCTTGGGAGTTAGGTTTCAACATATGAATTTGGGAGGGACACAGACATTCAGTCTATGGCAATCTGGGTTCTCTGGAATCACATCCAGAGAAAAAGAAAGTGGGACACGTATTTTCCCTTCAAATGACCTGTCCTTTTTTCTCCCAATAGGAAGAACAAGCCATTTGGGAGCACCTGCAGCCAGTCCCAGCTGTGACTCCAGCCCCCTGGCGAGTCCAGGGTGGGCAGGACAGTGGTGGGGGAGGAGGCCTAAAGCATCAGACAGCAGGCTTCTCTCCCTCTGCCTCCCCAAAGGCTCCCTCTCCACATGCCCTCCACTTCTAGGAGAGCAGGTGGCACTGTGGCTACTACAGAGCCCCACCCTGCGTCTGGTTTTTTGAGCCAACGTTTCTGTGTATAGCAGGCATCATGCTTAGGCTTGTGACTCAGTGTTTCTGTGTGAAGCCACATAGCTCTGTGAAATAACACTTCCCACTGGGCTTCTTGCTCCCTGTAAAAAGAGCACTTTGCTCTGCTGTGGTGATAAAAAGTGTCAATAACAAACAAGACAAAGGAAGGGAGGGTAATGACTCTCTCTGAGCACCTGGATGGCCATAATTCATGAAAAAGGTAGAAGCCAAAAGAGCAGGCTGTGTCTAAATGTCTTTCTACTTGCTAGTGAATCTTATTTTTATCCTTCGTGCATCTAGAGTTCTGCTGCTAGTGTCTAAGGGTTTCTTGCCTTCCCCTGTAGAGGTGCCCTATAAAAGAAAACGGGAAGCCTTGGAGGATGAGACTCTCACGCGGTGACATTCCAAAGTTGCAGAGGAGTAGAGTGACACCCTCCCAGAGCAAAGTCTAAGAAGGCTCTTCTGGAGGAGCCTGCCTGCTGGCATTCCACTGAACCTGGGAACTGAGAAGGCTGTAAACCAGGAGATAAAAATGGTGTCTGAAGAGAATCAAACAAGGAAATGAACTCAAGATTCAGAAATCTTTGAACTATTATGTGGTGGTTTCTGACTCTCTTCTTCCATAGGACCATGTGGGTTTTCATGGTGACTATCAATAAAACTTCCTAGGAGAACCAGGACTTTGCATTTGCTTCTGGGATTATTATAAAGGGAAAAAGATAGGCTGAAACTGTAGGCCATCCATGTGTTTGGGCTGGAGTAGGTTCATGCTCTCTGGGAGGTATAGAGTGGGGGCAGTGACAACATAAAGGGGCTGGGCTGCCCCAGGAGTCCTGAAATAAGAACCCCTGGCTCATAGGAATGGTTTGAAATGATGGGTACTATGGTTACACCATAAGGAAGAATGGAGACAGGTGAAACAGGGAGACCCAGTCCTCAGGATGGAGAGAGTCAGGTTAAGAGGGCTGGGAATGGGGAGTAGCTTGTGTGTGTGTGTGTGTGTGTGTGTGTGTGTGTGTGTGTGTGTATGGTATACCGGCATGGGAGGGGTGAGAGGGTGTAGATGGAGGATAAACAGGGATAAGACAAGAAATTCCTACACCAAGATTTCAGGTGTCCAGGAGCCTGCATCCTGAGACCTGCTATATATCTCTTCTCCCTTCTCCTGTGACTTTTATCCCCTCCTCATTTTGCACCATTGCTCCCCAGTCACTTTTTCTCTATTCCTTTCACTCCCCTGTTCTCCCATCCATTAAGTACTCTGTACACCGAGGAGACTTGTGAAGCAGCTAAATGCAATTAAGATAACCAGAGTGGATCCTCGGCCGTAAAAAAGTTACAATCTAACCTGTCTTCAAGAAAGGCTGTATCAACTGAAGAGAAGCAGGTGCCTGCCTGCAGTTTAAGACATAAAGGCCAATGAGTTGGTGTTAATCCAGGACATTGGGAGGGAGAATATTTAGGATCTGGGTCAACGCCTGAAGGTTTCCCAAAGTCTGCATGAGACTACCTGCATGAGATTGCTTGGATTGCTGAGCAATCTTTTGGTGACTAACACCAGCCAGGGTGTGGAGAGTCTGGGGAGAGGGCAACCTGACTCCGGTGACTTTGGTCAGCAGGCCACTCTGGGCTCAACTAAGCCCAGACGGATGGTGGTGGTACAAGACAAGTGATCCCGCCAGGGTGCGACTGCAGGAATGAGCGCGCCCTCAGTTCCAGACCTCGCGACCCTTGGCAGCGGGTCGATTCATAATAGCTTGGCTTCAAATTTGGCTTCGTGTTTACCCTTTGCGACAAGTGGTTACCTGAGCCATGACTTGGGCAAGAGGGGCACGACCGCAGGGGGCCACCGCGGCCGGTGGGGCGGGCGCGGCACGCCGGATGCGCATGCGCAAACTCCCCAGAACCGGAAGCAGCTCGGGGCCGGGCATGGCGGCTGCGGCTGAGGGTGTCTCAGCGACCCGACGGGAGGAGCCTGCTCGAGGTACCCGGAATGGATGGGGACCGGCAAGGGGTTTGGGGCTCGGGGTGGGGACCCGGTATGGCAGAGCTGAGTGTGTGGGTGGCTCCCCTGGCAGGAGCGGGCAGGTCGGAGGGGAGCAGCTTTGCGCGCGAGCGTTTGTCCTGTCAGAGCGACTGCGAGGGTTTGGCCAGGGGATCGGGTTTGAGCGAGGGGCAAAGTTGGCGTGTCAGGTCGGCAAGGACGAAGTGAGGGACTTGAAATTATGGCAGATGGAGAATGGAGCTGACTCGATCGAATGAGAACAGGTAGAGGGATGTAGGAGCAGGCTGCTTTGGCCAGATTAGGACCGGGGGTAGAGCAGGACATTTACTCATTCTCCCTTGGCCCAGACGATGCCGCGGTGGAGACAGCTGAGGAAGCAAAGGAGCCTGCTGAAGCTGACATCACGGAACTTTGTCGGGACATGTTCTCCAAAATGGCCACTTACCTGACTGGGGAACTGACGGGTGAGGCGGGGTCTGGGTTGATTCGGATATTGCTGAGCACCACTCCCGGGACCTGTGGTTGACTCAGGACCCCTGGGGTGCTTTAGCATCATCAGTCTGCAGCTCCCTCACCCCACATCCCCTGAGACAGGCTGTCCTACGTTTGGGGAGGTCATGAATGGGAGGGAAAGAGGTATATATATATATACACAAACCACATTTTCTTTATCCACTCATCAGTTGATGGACTTTTTATTTTTTTGTATGTGAGGTTTGAAGCCTGGCTGGTGGCGTCAACCAAAATAGGGCAGCTGGAAAGAGGAACCATGTTTGGTGTGAAAATGTTTTCAGTTTTGGGCTGGCTGCTTGTTGGTATTACTTGGACACTCAGGTGACTTGTATATGTGAGTCCAGAGCTCAGAGACTGGTCAAAGCAGGAAAAATAGATTTAGGAGTCACTTGCGTAGTGGTGTGATTGGAGGCTGTGCAGGATGAGATTGCCAAGGAAGAACCTAGAGGTAGGTAAGAGAGCCTAAGCGAAAATCTCAGGGAATGCCTGTATGGTGCAATTAATTTGCTCTTAATAACAGTGTTTAAAGTACCTAGGTTTCCAAATTATTTATTAATATTTATTATAAAATTAATTTTAAGGTGATCATTATTTCCCTGTGATTGTCATTCTTACTTGCATGAATGCTTTTTTGAGTTTCAAAGGAAGATAGCATAACCCATGAGAATGTGCCACCCATGTAAACATCAGTTATGTGTCACAGCTGAGATAAAGTTGAAAACTGATACTTAAGGGGTCTGGACGAGAAAGGATCTGGCACAGAAACTTAAGAAGATCAGTTAGAAATTAGAAAATCAGTTTAGTACAATTCCATTGCAGCTAAGGGAAATGAGCTTATCACAAAGAGAGGGAGATCAATAGTGTCAGAGAAAATGGAGAGGTTTAGGAGGATAAGAAATGAGCAAATGCCATGGATTTGGTGGTTAGCAGGGCATTGATGACCTTGGAGCTTGTAATTTCTCTGGATGGTTGGGGCAAAGACCAGACTACAAGGGTTTACATGAGTGAATTGTGAGGGAGAGGAAGTAGTGAGTGTCAGCTACTGTTTCAGATTGTTTAGCAGTGAAGGCCCTTTGCTTTACTGAGCAAATGATGTAAGTGTAGCAGAATAGAGGGAGTGCTTTTGAACTGGAGGAAACCTGAATGTATTGCTATGTAGAGAGGAAGGATTCAGGATGGTGGGAGAGTTTGGAAATGCAAATGAAAGGAGATGATTGAAGAGAGGCTCTGAAGGGTAGAAGGGTTTGGGATCAAGAGCACAAGAGGAGGGGTTGTCTTGGCAAGAATGGGAACACTTTTGCCTCTTGGGAAGATATTAAGGTACAGAGAAGTTTAGAAGTAAGGCAGAGAGGTTGAAGCATTTTATGGTAGTGATCTTGGCTTTTGGGAAAATTGGAGTAGAGGCTATTTACTTTGAGTGGGGATAGGGAAGAGAATTGAGGATATGAGAAGCAAACAAATGGTTTGGAAAAGTCACTGCATAAAATGCAATATATTAGAAATAGGCTGGGCGCGGTGGCTCACGCCTGTAATCCTAGCACTCTGGGAGGCCGAGGCGGGCGGATTGTTTGAGCTCAGGAGTTCAAGACCAGCCTGAGCAAGAAAGAAATTAATTGGACAACTAAAAATATATAGAAAAAATGAGCCGGGCATGGTGGCGCATGCCTGTAGTCCCAACTACTCGGGAGGCTGAGGCAGTAGGATTGCTTGAGCCCAGGAGTGTGAGGTTGCTGTGAGCTAGGCTGACGCCATGGCACTCACTCTAGCCAGGGCAACAGAGTGAGACTCTCTCAAAAAAAAAAAAAAAAAAAAGCAATATATTAGAAATAGAATCATGCATAGTTATAAATGAGTTACTAGGAAGTGGTGAGGTCTTAGTTGATAGTATATATATTATGATGCAATCCCCCAGATTACATGTTTTGATGCTCTGAAAGTACCAATACTATTTTGCCTCCCTTTTCTTAGAACATGAGTTTATTATTTCCCTTTGTAACCATGACCCTGAATCTTCTGGATCTTGTTTAAATAGTTTGCTGATTGTTGCCTACATTTCTACTTAGACATTCAGAATACACAAGCTAAGTATAAATGTCATAGATCAAAAGTGGCCCACTCCTTTGACATTCCCTAGGTCTTGCCTTGAACTACAATTTGCCTTATAATTTCACATTCCAATGATCTAAGACAAATCTTAAAGGCATCTTCTGTTTGTTTTAAAGCCACCAGTGAAGACTATAAGCTCCTGGAAAATATGAATAAACTAACCAGCTTGAAGTATCTTGAAATGAAAGATATTGCTATAAACATTAGTAGAAACTTAAAGGACTTAAACCAGAAGTGTAAGTAATAATTTTTATAATTAAACATGTTTGTATTTAATTTTATTTTGTGCCTGGGGCTATGGAGAAGGTGAGGGAACCTGGCATCCCTGCCTTGAGGGAGCTCATTTTCTAAAAATGAATTATAAAATTAAAGTGAATTTCTTCCATTCTGAGGATTAGCATGCCTTGTTGGTATGGTTATTTCTGCTTCCAAATCTTGATTTTATCAGTTTATTTTTGGATAGAGAAGGGGCAGAGGAGGGGTGGCCAGATTCTAGTGAATTGATTTAACAATGAAATCCATAAAGGACTACTCTATAAACAGAAAACCAGAAAATCTATAATGAAAGACGCTAATTTAGAGTGGTCAACTACATTTTTCCATTGACTTATATTTGTGTTCCTTGTCTCTAGGGACTCTTTCTTGGTATGGGAGTACCCAAAAAACTAAATCAGTAATGGAAAGATTACTCGAGGAGCAAGAAATTAAAAAGAAAGGAAAATTAATAGTGGAGAGAGGTATTAATAGGTGACTAGGTCACAATCATGCCTGATCAGCTAGCTACTGAAAGCATCTGCCCTACTAGTGATCAGAATCGTGTCACCCCACCTAGTCTGTCTTAGGTATAGCTGGAGAGACACTAGCATTCTTACTTTCCCACTCTTTTTCTATGCTCTTCGTCAATACCACATAAACATGTGGTTTGTCTTTGTTTTTAAAGATGCTGGACTGCAGCCTTATTTGGATCAGATCAATGTCATTGAAGAGCAGGTAGCAGCTCTTGAGCAAGCAGCTTACAAGTTGGATGCATATTCAAAAAAACTGGGTAACCATTTTTATTTGTTTTGATTTAATAAAGAGTACCTCTTGCCAGTATGTCCTTAACTAACGTAATGGTTAACATTTATGGTATGCCTACAATGATCTATTAATCTTCACAAAAACCTAGTAATTTATTATTATTAATAAAAATAACATTTCCTGAGTACCTAATGGTATGTCAGGTACTGTTCTTAAGTGCTTACACGTATTATGTTTTCTATCCTCCCAATAATCTGTGAGGTAAGTACATGATTTTTATCCCCATTCTATAGAGAAGGAAACTGGTTTAAGGGGTTAAGTAACTTGCTTAAGGACACACAGTTAGTACATGGAAGATATTCCAAATCAGGTCTGTTTGATTATAAAGCTCAGGCTCTTAATTGTGGCTCAGCAGGCAGAAGCATCTTTAGTAATGTAGATAAATATGTCTTAAAAAACGAAATAGTCAATGAAGGGTTTTCTTGAAGGATTACTTTTCCTTTTAGGAGGAAACTAGTACTGTTAGTGTTGATGGCTTACTAACTGTCTTTGGCTCTTACATCCATGGGTTAAAAATAATGAATTTGTTTTTTTCCTAGATAACATTTACAGATTATTTTATTTTCGTCATTAACAATTGTTGACTACTTCAAGAGAGTGGTTTATAGCAGGCTGGGATTTGACATGGGTGGTGATTAACAATCACTTTCATTGTCTACAATTGCATTTAGTAAATGGTTATTGTGAACCTTACGTGTAGAAAGCATTGTACGAGGTGCTTTTGAGATTTTAATAGAAAAAGGGAATCTGTCACAGTAAGAGGCTTATTTGATGGCCTTTTAAATCTATGTATCTTTCAAAATTGCTTTCCTGGAGTGAGAAGTAATGATAAGAACATAAAAGGGGAAACATACATTTATACTTCCTGAAGGGTTCCAGCCTGGTTCCAAAAGGTGCCTGGGACAGTGCCTGGAGAGGCAGTTTTCTGTGCTTAGTAAGGCTCCCCCTAGGTCAAGTGTTAGTAGATCTGCTTAATCCTGATGGAGCTGTTTAACACATTGACCGCCATGTGAGTTGTATTCAACTCAGGCTGGTTTTGACCCCGGGGCCTCCTGAAGCAAAACCCTGCAGTTGATTTTTGAAAATCTTACTTGTTGATGTTCTTATTGTTACAATTAATATTGATAATTTAATTCTAAAAACATGGATTGTGTTGCATATAACTCACATGCACAGAAAACAATAAAAAATAACAAATTAGGATTGTTTTGTTTTAATAAAGCACTGTGGCCCCAGGGAAAATTTTTTTTTTTCCTAGTGTGGCAGTCAATGTGTTAAGCAGGTGCTATTGACAGGGTTAGGACTTAAGGAACTTGCATTGGGTTCTCAATTCTGGGTGTGCGTTTGACTCCTTATTCCAAACTGTACAGATCAATGATCTGTATATTTGGGCAGATGATGAGATGGAAACCAATAGATTTTTAAGAATATAATAGGCACTTTTGAATTTTCCCAGAAATGCTAACTAAAAAGTATCTTTGTAATAGCCAGTTTTAAAAGATGTTCCCCTCCCTTCCCCCACAGAAGCCAAGTACAAGAAGCTGGAGAAACGATGAAAAACTTGTTTCTTTGGGACAAAGTCTTTTTTAATGTGGAAGAATGTTTTATAAGACCTGAATACTGAGACTGATGAATTGTCCAAACTCCTCAAAAGGAAACTGTGCTGTTCATCCCAGGAACATCCCAGTGTTGGAGTAAACTGGAAGACTGTGGCTACTCCTGAACCTCCTTTGGGGCAGTATCCCTCAGAGACTCACACTTGTAACTCCTTACCTTTTACTTGAATGCTTCATTGTCCAGTCAGGACAGAGATGCTCTCAAAGTTCAGGATACACCTGGGCTTGCCAGTAGACTCAAATGAGAGGGCCTGTTTTCTCCGGTAGTGGTTGATTACTGCATTATTTTCTTAAAATGGCTGGTTTTTGAGTTACTGTGTAAATGTTTTTTTTTAATTAACGATGCTAATGTATTGTTAATTAACAAGACTCTAAATTAAAAGAGGAAAACAAAACAAACTTGTTCTTTGCAGCTCATCACCTTATGAACGCCAGTAATTTACTTTTTTGTAACATTGCAAATAACAGAAAATCTTGAAATAATTCCAGGCCGAGTCTTCTAGATTGAGCAGAAATAGTAAAGGGAGTGTTTTGATAGCTTGTTGCATGGGATGAGCGCCTCTTGTCTCTTTTCTACGTGAGTCAGATGTCTGGGGATGGATGACATCTTGACATGTGCTCCCTTTTGGAAATGTGATAAAGACAAGATTTGTGTATGTGTTGAGTGGGAAGGTAGGGGCTGCCACTCATAAAATAAAGCATTTTATAAAATATTTTCCTACTTGTGTCTGTAGGGTCAGGGGGCTCCTGCAGACCTTATCATTTTCCTCTCTAACTAAAGACATCAGAAATTGGGAGATACTGACTGACCAGTCTAGGTTGAAAGACAGGCAGCCTTATCCAGAATAGGGCGTTAGCAGCTAGGAAAGTGCCTGAGGTCCTCAATTACATCTCCAAAAAGAATTTCTTGTTTCTGTTTCTGTCTTCCCACCATCTCTGTTCTGGACCACCATCATTTATCATCTGGTCCTGTGGATTATTACTGTGGTTTCTTCTCATCTTAACTGTCCCTCCAAGCCACCCTTCACACTTCTGCCTGAACAATCTTTCTAAAATGTAAACTAGCCATAGTACTCCTACTTAGAATACTTCAGTGACTTCTCATGGCCTCTTTGAAAAAGCTGGACTTTTTAGCAGGCACACAAGTCCCCTATTTAAATTTTTTCTCCAATTTCATTTCCTCTTATTCCTACATTTACACTGTGTTTAGCTATCTTCAGCTACCTTAAATTCCCATGCGTGAATTTTCTTTTCATAAACTTTTTATTTTAGAATGGATTTAGATTTATAGGAAAGTTGCAAATATAATACATATTTGATAATACATTATTGATACATAATAGATGTACACATTTTGGGGGCACATAATTTGATACATTTATATCATGTATAAAGATCAAATCAGGGTTATTGGGATATCCATCACCTTAAATATTTATCTCTTCTTTATGCTAGGAACATTTGAATTATTCTCTTCTATTCTGAAATGTGCAATAGATTAAAGTTAACTTAGTCACCCTACTGGTCTATTGAATACTAGGTCTTATTCTATCTAACTGTATATTGTACTCATTAATCAACCTCTTTCATCCACTCTCCCTCCAATCTTTCCTGATTTCCGGTAACCACCAATCTACTCTATTTTCATGAGACCCACATTTTTAGCTCCCACATGTGAGTGCGAACATGTAATATTTGTCTTTCTATGCTTGGCTCATTTCACTTAATGACCTACAATTCTATCCATGTTGCTGCAAATGATAAAATTCCATTCTTTTTTATGGCTGGATAACATTCCATTGTGTATATATAACACATTTTCTTTATCCATCCTTGTAGCTTGATTCCACATTTTGACTATTGTGAATAGTGTTACAATAAACATGACTGTGCTTATATCTCTTCCATATATTGATTTCCTTTCTTTTGGATATATGCCCAGTAGTGGAACTGCTGGATCATATGGTAGTTCTATTTTTAGTTTTTTGAGGAACCTCCATACAGTTTTCCATAATGGCTGTACTAATTTACATTCCTACCTGCTATGTACAAGGGTTCCCCTTTCTCCATATCCTCTCCAGCATCCGATATTCCCTATTTGATAAAAGCAATTTTAATGGATGAAATGATATCTCTTGTTTTGATTTGCATTTCCCTGATGATTAGTAATGTTGAGCATTTTTCACATACCTGTTGGCCATTTGTATGTCTTCTTTTTAGAAATGTCTATTCAGGTCTATTGCCCATTAAACAATTTTTTTTTTTTTTTAGATAAGGTCTTGCTCTATCACCCAGGCAGGAGTGCAGTGTCTCAATCATAGCTCACTGAAGCCTTGAACACCTGGGCTCAAGCAAGCCTCCTGCCTCAGCCTTCTGAGTAGCTGGTACTACAGGTGTGTGCCACCATGCTCAGATAATTTTTATTTTTTGTAGAGATGGGGTTTCATTATGTTGCCCAGGCTGGCCTCAAACTCCTGGCTTCAGAAGTGTGATGCCTTCAGCTTTGTTCTTTTTGCTCAGAGTTGCTTTGGTTATTAAGGGTCTTTTGTGGTTCTGTATAAATTTTAGGATTGTTTTTTCTATTTCTGAGAAGACTGTCATTGGTATTATGGTAGGGATTGCATTGAATCTGTAAATTGCTTTGGATAGCATTGTCTGTCGTGTTAACAATATTTTTTCATTCCACGAGCATGGAATAGCTTTCCATTTTTTGTGTTTTCTTCTATTGCTTTCATCAGTATTTCATGGTTTTCCTTGTATAGATTGTTCACTCTTTGGTTAAATTAATATCTAGGTGTTTTATATTCTTTGTAGCTATTGTAAATGGGATTGGTTTCTTGATTTCTTTTTCAGATTCTTCACTGGTGGCATATTTAAATGCTACTGGTTTTTGTATGTTGGTTTTGTATCCTGCAACTTCACTGAATTGTTTATCAGTTATAACAGTTTTTGGTGCAGTCTTCAGGCTTTTCACCATAGATGAGTTTTCATTTCTCACTGTTGTTTCTTCTTCTTGGAATTATTACCTGCCCGTGTTTGGCAAACTTTTTCTCTTTTTCAAGACTTACGTCTTGAGTGCCACTCCTGGGCAATGCTGTATTACCCAAAGAGTAGAAAAAATGTATGTTTAGTGTGCTAGAAAGCAGGGGCATCAATATTTATGAGGCAAGGAACTTGGTAGTTCCCAAAAAAGGCATTGCAGAACTTGTGGGGAAAACCAGAACTTTATAGTTCTTCCTTAAACTTATTTTATGTTTTAGTTAATATTGAGTTACTCGAATGCCCTTGATGAGTCTTCCCTTCCCCCCAGTTGTCAGTAACTTTCTCCTTTGTTTCCATTTCCTTATACACTGTTGTGTCCTACTTTTTGCCCTGAACTCTTCAATAAGGTCAATGTTAGGAAAAAGAAAACTAAAAAGGGAGGGGGGGGTTTGTAGGTTAAAAGAGACGAAAGATGAAATGAAGAGCAAGTGTGAAACTTGATTAGATTTTGAATGAAAACAAATCCCAGGTATAAGATCAATTTGGGGGGACAAATAGAGAACTTTAAATATGGATGTATATTAGGTGATATTATTGAATTAATGTTAATTTTCTTGTGTGTGTTAATGGTATTACGGTTATGTAGGCGGACGTCCGTAATGGAAGATGCATGCTGAGGTATTACTGATGTCTGAAATTTACTTTCAAATGATTCGGTGAGAATAAAAGTGCTTGGGCACCTTGAGAGAAAGAGAAAGCGCAAGCAAATTTGGCAATATGCTGACACTTATTGAATGGAGGTGATGACCGTTATTCTTTTAACTTTTTGATAGGTTCAAAACTCACAAAAAACGTGGATGGAGGGAGCGTGCCTTGCCCATTAGATCGGTATGGTTAGGTTAGGTTAGAGCCTGACATTGCGCGGGGGACTTTCTAGCAGCTCACTAACTTCAATTGCTCTGCAATTTCAAAAACTATACTTGGAATCCTTGTGGTCATTTCCCCTTCCTCCCTTCGCCCCTCTCCTCCCTCCTTCATTCTTCCTTGAGGCGCAACCACCTGAGAGAGACTTCTTTCCCTCGGCGCTCTCCGTAGAAAAGTGAACCTTCATTGGCTGGAGTGCGCTGACGTGTTATTGTAGCGCGGTCTCATTTTCCCCGGAAGCGCGCGTCTGGATTCCCAAGTTTAGGTGGTCGTCCCAACCCCGGCTATTCGGACGAATGGCACAGAAGCCGCTGCGCGTGTGAGTGTCTCTGAATCGGAAGTCTCCGTGTGTGTGTGTGTGTGTGTGTGTGTGTGTGTGTGTGTGTGTGTGTGTGTGTGTGTGTGTGTGTGTGAGAGAGAGAGAGAGACAGAGACAGAGACAGAGAGAGACAGAGAGAGGGAGAGAGAAAGAAAAGGCGGGAGGCGCGAGGCTGCTGGGGAGTTTGGGTCACGTCTCTGCCTGGCTGGAGCCGGCCGCTTTTCCGAACCGTTTTCGCCTGGGAGGAGTTCTCCTCTTGGCAAAACTCGCTGGGAGAGGCGGAAGCTCCGAAGGTAGGCCTCCTCCATGTTAAGCCGGCTTGGTCTCTGACACATCACCTCCTTTCATTCCTCTCCTCACCCCATCTATTTATTAACCAAGTGCTTCTAGACATCGGGCCTATTGGTGGGTCCTGGGCAGTTGTCGACAGGATTTATGCATAGAGCCCCTTCCCTGGACCACATTTTTGGGGGAGGAGAGGGCCTTGGGATGATGTAGAGAGGATTTTAGTCATTCAACAAGTATTTATTCAAGTACTGAAGTGTGCCAGGCATTGTGCTAGGCTTTGCAACAGATGGAGTTCTTGCCTTAATGGAGCTTATAGTCTAGCGGAACAGGTATTAATCGAAGAGTCTAGATAAATGTAAAATTACAATAGTGATGAATGTTGGGAAGAAAAGTTTCGCAGGTCCGGGAGGATATAAAATAGGGGTACTTGGCTTAATGGTAGGAATCAGGAAGGCTTCCTGAGAAAGCGAAGATTGAGCCCTGGTACAGGTAATACAGATAGCGTTCATTGTACCAGGTAATACGTTAATGTGTTGTTTAATGACAGGGATACATTCTGAGAAATGTGTTGTTAGGTGATTTCGTCATTGTGTGGACATCAGAGAATGTACTCACACAAAGCTAGATGGTATAGCCTACTAAACTCCTAGGCTCTGTGGTATACCTATTACTCCTAGGTTGCAAACCTATACAGTATGTTACTGTACTGAGTACTTTAGGCAATTATAACACAATGGTAAGTATTTGTGTATCTAAATATACCTAACATGGAAAAGGTACAGTAAAAATACAGTATGAAAGATAAAAAATAGTGCGCCTGCATAGAACACTTACCATGAATGGAGCTTGCAGGATTGAAAGTTGCTCTGGGTGAGTCAGTGAATGGTGAGTGAATGTGAATGGCTAAGATGTTGTTACTGTACACTGCTGTAGACTTTATAAACACTATACACTTGGGCTACACTAAATTTATAAAAAAATTTTTTTCTTCAATAATTTTTTTTCTATGTTATTTCAAAATATTATGGGAGTACAAATGTTTTTGGTTACATGGATCACTTTTGTCATGTTTGAGTCAGGGTTATAAGTGTAGCAAACACCCAGATAGTGTTCATTGTACCAGTTAGGTAGGTTTTCACCCATCTTCTTCTTCCCCTCCCCCCCTGCTTTATTTCCACTGAGTTTTACTTACCTCTGTGCACATGTGTGCTCATAGGTTAGTTACAATTTAATGGCGAGTACATGTAGTGTTTGTTTTTCCATTCTTTAGGTACTTCACTTAGGATAATGGTCTCCAGTTCCATCCAGATTGTTGCAAAAGGCCTTAATTCATCCTTCTTCTTCAGTAAAAAATTAACCTTAGCTTACTGTAACTTTTTTACTTTATAAACTTTAAAATTTTTTTAACTTTTAACTCTTTTGCAATAACATTTAGCTTATAATGCACTTTGTACATCTGTACAAAAATATTTTCTTTCTTTATGTCCTTATTGTATAAGCTTTTTTCTTTTAATTTTTTTTTAACCTTTTAAACTTTTTTGTTACGAACTAAGACACAAACACACTCATTAGCCTTGGCCTACACAGGATCAGGCTCATCAATATCACTGATCTTATGCCATTGGAAGGTTTTCAAGGGCAATAACATGCGTGGAGCTGTCATCTCCTGTGGTAACAATGCCTTCTTCTAGTATAACTCCTGAGGGCCCTTCCTGAGGCTGTTTTACAGTTAACTTTTTTTTTTTTTAAATAAATAGAAGGAGTATATGCTCAAAAAATGATAAAAAGTGTAGTATAATAAAACATGAACCAGTAACATGGTCAGTTATTATTATCACATATTAGATACTGTACATAATTGTATGTGCTATACTTTTATATGACTGGAAGGGCAGTAGGTTTGTTTACACCAGCAGCAGCACAAACATGTGAGTAATGTGTTGTGCCATGATTGTTACAATGTTACGATGGCTGACTCCTTAGACTATAGGAATTTTTCAGCTCTATTATGATCTAATGGGACCACCGTTGTATATATGGTCCCTTGTTGTCTGAAATGTCTTTATGTGGTGCATGACTGTATTTTTTTCTTTAACCTAAAAAAGTCATTGAATTGTTTAAGAATGCCTTGTGTGATCAAATTTTCATTTTGGAAAGTGATTCTGGCGGCAATGTGGAGAACAAATCGGAGGTAAAGTACAGGACAGCTGGGATTAGGCAGAGTGATGGGAGAGGAAAAGTTCAGGGATTCAGGGTTTATGAAGGAAGGGAAATCAACTTGGTTGTGAGTGAGAAGGAGTTAACACTGTTGGATCATAGGTTTCTCCCCCTCCCCCTCCCCCTCCCCTTCTCCCTCCATCACCCTGGCTGGAGTGTGGAGTGTAATGATACAGTCATAGCTCACTGCAGCTTTGAACGCCTAGGCTCAAGTGATCTTTCCTTTTCAGCTTCCCAAGTAGCTAGGAAGAGCGCACCACCACACCAGTCTTTTTT
>NW_012153396.1:1774480-1791743 GCF_000956105.1 Propithecus coquereli | reverse complement strand
GTATAATAAAACATGAACCAGTAACATGGTCAGTTATTATTATCACATATTAGATACTGTACATAATTGTATGTGCTATACTTTTATATGACTGGCAGGGCAGTAGGTTTGTTTATACCAGCAGCAGCACAAACATGTGAGTAATGTGTTGTGCCGTGATTGTTACAATGGCTGACTCCTTAGACTATAGGAATTTTTCAGCTCTATTATGATCTAATGGGACCACCGTTGTATATATGGTCCCTTGTTGACTGAAATGTCTTTATGTGGTGCATGACTGTATTTTTTTCTTTAACCTAAAAAAGTCATTGAATTGTTCAAGAATGCCTTGCGTGATCAAATTTTCATTTTGGAAAGTGATTCTGGTGGCAATGTGGAGAACAAATCAGAGGTAAAGTACAGGACAGCTGGGATTAGGCAGAGTGATGGGAGAGGAAAAGTTCAGGGATTCAGGGTTTATGAAGGAAGGGAAATCAACTTCGTTGTGAGTGAGAAGGAGTTAACACTGTTGGATCATAGGTTTCCTCCCCTCCCCCTCCCCCTCCCCTTCTCCCTCCATCACCCTGGCTGGAGTGTGGAGTGTAATGATACAGTCATAGCTCACTGCAGCTTTGAACGCCTGGGCTCAAGTGATCTTTCCTTTTCAGCTTCCCAAGTAGCTAGGAAGAGCGCACCACCACACCAGTCTTTTTTTTTTTTTAAAGAAACAAGGTCTCACTGTGTTGCCCAGGCTGGTCTCAAACTCCTGGCCTCAGGGGATCCTCCTGCTTTGGCCTCTGAAAGTGTTGGGATTACAGGCATGAGCCACAGCGCCCAGTGGATCATAGATTCCTATCTTTCTAAAGCGAGATAGGGAACACTGGAAAAGGGCCCAGATGAGGAGATGAGAAGACACTGTATAGTATATAAACTGGACAGTGGTTATCCCAGAAACAATTATAATTCCATGTGACAACTGCTATGATAGAAGAAGTACAGGATCCTGTGGGAGCACTAAAAATTGGTGACTGATAGGGACCAGAAGGCTTCCTAGCAGAGGTGATGCTCAAAAGATAAAGTGCTTAATAGTTTATGACAGCTTGCTCTGAAATGCTCTAATAGGAGTTTCTGAGGCTTTGAGAAGGGAGTGACTTTCTGAGCTGGTCAGGAAAGCTTCAGAGATGTGCTAGGCTTTGAAGGATGGGAAAAACTTAGACTCAGGATGGATAGGATAGGACTATTAGGAAAGGTAACTTTCGACCCCAGGGAATGGCAGAAGCAGAGAGTTGATCTAATTGACAGTAGGGAAGGTTTCAGTTAGGGGAACTTGGAGAAAGCAGTGGAAATATGGGTCAGGGCCTGTGGCAAGTTGTGATTCTATAGGCAATGGGGAACCTCTTAATGTTTTAAGGAAAAAACATTAAACTGATGGCTCTATGTAAGATAGATAGGAAGAAGAGAAGGCATTAAGGAAAAGTAAGTGTATTCGCTACTTTGTGTCTAATACCAGATTCATTGTGTTTCTCTCTGATTCTTCTTCTGCCATATCACAGGACTCTGTTGCTCAGCCTTGCAGTTATCCTCCATTCCTACTTCTCCCTCATTTCCCATCCTAGTTCCCCACTCCAGTTTGTGTTCAGATTCTAAATTTCTCATCTGTTTCTCTCCTTCCCATCTTCCTTAGTCATTGTCCTTGTTGATGTTTTTGTTTATAGTTACCTATTCCTCCAGACCATCTTTCACTGTTATGAAAATGATCTTTTTAAAGCAGATAAGATTATGTCTGCCCTGCTTGAAAATGTTCAGTGATGTGGATAGTAAAAGCACACCAGAAAGACATACTGACAAAACAATAACTGTAGTATTTCAAGATGAGTTGAAAGACATTAAGGAAAATGATATGAAGCCAGGTGTGGTGACTTACGCCTGTAATCCCAGCACTTTGAGAGCCTGAGGCAGGAGGATCGCTTGAGCCCAGGAGTTCAGCCTGAGCAACATAGTAAGACCTTGTCTCTACAAAAAATAAGAAAAATTAGCCAGGTACGGTGGCTTGTGCCCATAGTCCCAGCTACTCAGGAGGCTGAGGCAGGAGGATTGCTTGAGCCAGGAGTTTGAGGCTGCAGTGAGTTATGATGCTATGAGTGAGTTAGTGCACTCCAGCCTGGGTGAAAGAGACCCTGTCGAAAGAAAGAAAGAGAGGGAGAGAGAGAAAGGAAGAAAGAAAAAAAGGAAGGAAGGAAAGAAAGGAAAGAAGGGAAGAAAAATAAAAGAAAGAAAAAAATAAATTATATGAGCAGTAGAAAAACCATGTAAACCAGAATTAGAAAAACTCAGAAATGAGACGATAGAACAAGTCAAGTCACCAAGTCATTTCACAACTTAGGACCAGTCCACCTTACCAACCTCAGCTCTTGCCATGTTGTTCCTCCTGCCCCATAACACTTCACGCAGTCTTCCTATTATAGTCCTTTTCTTATAAATTTATAATGATTAGAGTATCTTCCCTGATTGTAAAGTCTTTGAGGCTTGAACTGAGTCTTCCTTCTCTTTGTACGCCTAACATGTTCTTAGCATAATATACTTGGCATATTGTACTTAGCATTTTGTAGGTGTCCAGTACCTGTTTATTGAATGAATGACTGACACTCTGTACTAAGATAGTCGCAGTGGGAAGTAGAGGACAGAATGAATGTGAAAGATGTTTGGAAAAAGATTGACAGAATTTGGTGACTGGATGGGAGATTTTTGACTCTTGGTGACCAAGTTGGTGACAGATGCATCCCCAAAACTTAGGAATGAGGAGAAGCTAGCTCAACTGTGGAGGAAATGGTAAGTTAAATTTTAGATACGGCAAGTTGGAGGTGTTGGTGAGACCTTCAGGTGGAGCTGCCCAGTGGTTTACGTGCACTGAACCTTGTAAGGTAACCGCAGAGAGGCTGGATCATGAATCTGCTTAATCCGAAAGGCTAGTATATACCAAAGCTGGCAGGCCCATTTGTGTTTCCTGAATTGCCATAACATTTATCTCTTGTTTGCAGCTTGGCTTGTGGAGATGTTGAAGGAAAGTTTGACGTGTTATTCAATAGAGTTCAAGCAATTCAGAAGAAAAGTGGGAACTTTGATGTAAGATGTTTCTTTTTCTGAACTTAATTTTACTATTACAGTCAAACATGCTAAAATAAAGTTTGGGCTTCTTTATTAATTTCTTGATTAACACATACTCTCCATTTTTTGTTAGATTGAGTTCCTTTTGTGAGCATCAGAGCTCAGGTGTGGGGTGGTGGGGGCAGGGACGAGGAAGAGAGACCTATTTACTATAGACCTTTTTACGCTGTTTGAATTTGAATCTTGTTACTTTCTTACTGTACAAAAAACTGGAAACAGACTAGCAATACTTCCCTGGGTGATTTTGGCCATGAGTTTGGCAAACACAGATCTATTTTATGAGTATATGGTATGGATTAAGTCAGATAACATGTACAAATGCTTCACAAACTGAAGAGCCCTATATAAATATTATGTACAGTTGCCAAATACACTGTAAACTCTTAAGACTACAGAATAGTATTCTAGGTATGAGGATAATTTGTTCATTAGGTTAAAGAGTGAGTCAAAACAAAATATACCCTCTATCTCTCAGGATAATACTTTAAGATTTGTATTTCACAGAGGGATTCTTTTTTTTTCTTTTTAGTAGAGATGGGGTCTCTCTCTTGCTCAGGCTGGTCTCAAACTCCTCAGCTCAAGTGATCCTCCCACCTCGGCCTCCCAGAGTGCTGGGATTACAGGCATGAGCCACCGCTCCCGGCCTCACAGAGGGATTCTTTAAAGGTCTATTTCTCTGTCAGTGTATACTCCAAGGAAAGAGGATGGTGGAGAGAGCCATGGCCTGGCAGGGTGGGTCTAGGAATACTTGAGGAACATTCAAACTCTGACTTCTTTTGAAAGTTCAGTTCCCTGACTCCCTCTTACCCATCTGCAACTTGATTTGACAGCTAGTGAGCCAAAATTTAATAATTCATGAATCACTAACTATTATAATTGCTGCTAACGAATTTGTATATTGAAATCTGCCAATTGATTAAGAATAAAAATCTGTTTCCCTCTGTAATTATAGAGGGAAAAAAAGAATAAAAATTTGGTTTGAGGTCATGAAGTAGTTGAATGTTGCTATCAAGTGTGTACTGTTTGATATTGAAAAATCTCATATATCTGTTTAAAAAACTCATTTTAGCTGCTGTTATGTGTCGGAAATTTCTTTGGCTCCACTTCAGATGCTGAATGGGAGGAGTATAAGACTGGCGTCAAGAAAGGTATAGAAATTGTTTTTATTTAACATGATTCCTAATAAAATTTCAAGGGCTGCAGTTCTTGCTGAGTTGTTTTTCACATAACTGGTTCTTTAAGAATTTCCCTTTTGAGCTCTGTATTGAGCTGGAAAGAATGTCTGTATATAATCTGTGTGTTCACATTTTGAATTTAGCTTAGTTTAATTCCAGAAAAACAATGTTCTTCTAGGTTGGCAGGAACTCAATAAATACAACCACATGTCCTTTCTTTTTTCCAGTTTTAGGGTATTTTATTAAGCTTTTTAGGGTCTGGTTTTTCTCATTATACATGGACCATCCTCTTTAAGATCATACTTCATTGGCCTAGTGATACCACTTGTTAATCAAGCCCCAAGGTTGGATGCAGTATATCCTTAGTGGTGAGCAGGTTCCACGTTTAAGATTGCTATGGGGGGAATGTGAATACATAGACTCTTTACTTTTGCTATGAGTATTTTTTCTATGGGGAAGCGTTTCTCAAGTTCTAATTCACATCTGGTAACTGTATGGTGTCATGTCTGTTGCCCTCACTAGCTCCCATTCAGACATATGTGCTTGGTGCCAATAACCAGGAAACAGTTAAATATTTCCAAGATGCTGATGGATGTGAGTTAGCTGAAAACATTACTTATCTGGGTAAGTTGGTATTTTTTGTGTTCGTAATGAAGATAATATAGTCTTCTCAGGAATTAGTCTACCAAGAAATTTTGGGTTGGGATTTTCTGCCATTACTACCTGAGAGAATGAGGGTTGGATGGTTCTTCCCCAAAGTCTGTGTCTATGCCTTAGGACAATGGCATTTTTCCATTATTGTCTCCCTCACCTCTCCCCAATCTCCTTGTGTTCCCACAACCCAGCACATACTTTTTTAGCTGATTAGAGGGATAGACTCTTTTGTCTACAGTGTATGGAGTACTTAAGATATAAATCATGTTCAAATAAAGGAAATTCCATATATGTGGCCTTCCCATATAACCTTTTTTTTTTTTGAGACAGAGTCTCACTCTGTTGCCCTGGCTAGAGTGAGTGCCGTGGCATCAGCCTAGCTCGCAGCAACCTCAAACTCCTGGGCTCAAGCAATCCTCCTGCCTCAGCCTCCCGAGCAGCTGGGACTACAGGCATGCACCACCATGCCCGGCTAATTTTTTCTATATATATATTTTTTTAGCTGTCCAGATAATTTCTTTCTATTTTTAGTAGAGACGGGGTCTCACTCTTGCTCAGGCTGGTCTCGAACTCCTGACCTTGAGCGATCCACCCGCCTCGGCCTCCCAGAGTGCTAGGATTGCAGGCTTGAGCCACTGCGCCCTGCCTATATAACCTTGATAGATTTATATAGCTTACTTGTTAATTAGGCTCCCAACTAGTTATCACTCTAGGTTTCACTCTAAGGTTTTGGCAACTCAAGTTTTTAGTATTGATCCTTTGGGTTTTTTACTCTCTTTGTCCTTTTTCTGGTTCCAAGTCCACTCTTCAATTCCAGGTTAAAGTTGTTCCCTCCACAACCCACTGTGCTACTTTTAGTAGTTCTTTCGATGTCTGACTGTTTTCAAAAGCACTGTCAAATTTTGCTTCTGTTTTCCCCCCACCTGCTGTCATTCTAGTGACTCTTGGATCATTTAACTTATTTTCTAAAATGACTACATTGCATTTTACATTTCCTGTTTGTTGGTCTCATTTCCCTAGAAAGCTTTTACATTCCCTTGCTATAAATACCCTCCTTCTCCCTCCCCACCATAATCCATCTTGGCCTTAAGTATTTATATCTGGCTGTGGCCCTCATGTTAGCAATCTCATCTTGCTTCAATCATATGGGGTTCCTTTAAGCAAAAAATTAAGGACAGGATTTTTACTTGTTTGTTGTTTTTAACCACAGTTGTGAGATATAAACTTTGAAATTCTGTTATTGTAGATCTTAAACATGGGCCTGACTTCATGGAAATTCTTGGTGTAGTTTTTAGATTTAGACTGAGTACTACTGTAGATATTTGGCAGCCATTTTACTACATGAATTTTGTGCCAGGAATGGAAAGAGCAGCCAAAGTACTTGGGTTATTTTTGTGAAATAGATTTTTTGGATCCAGTAGGGGCAAGCAATGAACTTGATAGAGAACATGTGATAGTGAGCTTGAAGTGCTTATAGAACACCCAACATGTAATTGGACGTGATAGTTCTTTCTAGAGTATCAATATTGAAGAGTACAGGCTTTGGGGAGTTGGTCTCATAATGATGAAAAATAAAGCCGAGAAGAGGATCAAATTGTTAAGGAAGAAATATATTGAAAAGGGAAGCAGGTAGATGATCATACCTTGGGAGGGGTATATCTTCATTTAGGGGTTGGACAAAGAGAGGCAAAAGTGTTTGGAGAGGTAAAAATATTGTCAAGTTTGTAGAATCTAAATGAAGAGAGAATAGTTTCAGGAGAGGATGCCATTGGCAATTATAGGGTGATCAGTGACCTTTAAGAGGGTGGTGGAGAAGTAAACTAGATTGCAGTGGCTTAAGCAACTAATAAGAGGTAAAGCATTTAGAGAGCCAGGACTACTCTTTAGAAATTTGAAACTAAAGAAGAGAGGAAGTTTCTTAGTGTATGTGTTCATTTTGGATGGGGATGACTGAGCATGTTTTTTCTGAACAGAAAAAGCCAGTTAAGAAGAGGAGACTCAGTAGATGAAAGGGAGGTGAAATTGTTGGAGCAAGAACTTGAAGGCAACAGGAGAGAATGGAATCAAGGCCACAAGCCAGGAATAACTCTAGAAGAGAGTAGAATCTCTAATTTTTCCCAATCAGTTCCTCTTTCCAAATGTTTTCCTTCTCTTAGATGTTGCTGCCTACCTGAAGAGTACATCTTTTCTAGACTGTAGTTATTTTTTCTTCTCATTGCCTTTTCCTGTGTCCAGGTGTCTGGGTTTCTTGTAGTCTATGTAGAGTCTTCTCTAGAAAGACTTTTTTTTTTTTTTTTTTTGCGACAGAGTCTCGCTTTGTTGCCCTGGCTAGAGTGAGTGCCGTGGCGTCAGCCTAGCTCACAGCAACCTCAAACTCCTGGGCTCAAGCGATCCTCCTGCCTCAGCCTCCCGAGTAGCTGGGACTACAAGCGTGCGCCATGACACCCGGCTAATTTTTTGTTTCTATTTTTAGTTGACTGGCTAATTTTTTTTCTATTTTTAGTAGAGACGAGGTCTCGCTCTTGCTCAGGCTGCGCTCGAACTCATGAGTTCAAGTGATCTTCCCGCCTCGGCCTCCCAGAGTGCTAGGATTACAGACGTGAGACACTGCACCCGGCCTGCTTCCCAACTTTTTTCAGTAATATTTGTAAGGCACCTGGAATAAGCAGTACAGGAGAGTTTACGGTCCTTCAGGCATGTAGAATGGCAGGGTTGTAGGAGAGTCATGGCATGGGGTGATTCATCATATTGATGACATTTTGTTCTGCAGTTTTGACTAAAACTTGTTTATTTTTCTTTGAACCCAGGTCGTAAAGGTATCTTCACTGGAAGTTCGGGGCTGCAGATCGTATACCTCAGTGGGACAGAGTCCTTAAATGAGCCAGTCCCAGGTTACAGTTTTAGTCTCAAGGATGTGTCTTCCCTGAGAACAATGCTGTGTTCAACCCCCCAGTTTAAGGGTGTTGATATTTTGCTCACATCCCCGTGGCCCAAGTATGTGGGGAACTTTGGGAATTCTTCTGTGAGTAGTGCTTGTTCAGCTGGAGTATCTAAAAGCAAATTGCACTGGCTTATGTTGGGTTTTTTTGTTTTTTTTTGTTTTTTGTTTTGTTCTTTATATTGAGTATTTTAGCTCTTGGTATGTTTCACTAGAAATCTTTTGTGAGTTTTTTTCAGGATTCTAAACGCTGTATCAACTGACCAAAGCAAAAGTTGATCTTACAGAAGTGTGATTCACAGATGAGATTGTTGAAATCTTAGTTATAAGTGAATGGTTTTTTAAGTTATATTCTCTGCTTCTGGTGTCCTCTCTCAAGCCTCCTTTTGATATGTTTTGAGGGTTCCCTAATTTTCAGTGAAAAGATTGACAGCTAGTGGCGAGCTCTGTAGTTGTATTTTCCCTCTTCCATTCCAGATTATTACTTATTGGCTATCAGACTATTTTTAAAATTGAATCATTATGGGATACAGGCTAGTGATCTAAAGATCTAAAGATGGGAAACAAGGTGTTGAAAACTAGGTATTTCTCCAATAGGAACACTTTAATGTTAGGATGCATTGAAGCTCACCATTGCATTTGATTTTAGTATTTTTATAAATAATCTTGAAGAAAATGTACACCAGGAGTGATAGCTATCATGGGTAGTGAAATATTACACGTTATTTGGTGGAAATAAGCCTAAGGAAGATCTTGAAAAGGTTGTGTGTGAGGTCAGAAAGCATCAGCTGAGCATTAGTGAAGGGTAGTGTAAGGATGCATTTGGGGACAAATCTACAAGAATGGATTCAGAATTATCAGTGACGATCCACAAGAGGGCCCTGTAGACCGTGCCCTGCCCACTTCAGCACCACGTGTCTACGACCAAAAAGGCCAAGAAGATACCAGGCATTGTCAGAGAGGATGTTGAAAGGAAAAGGGTCAACATTCTCTTCTCCTTTCATAAACTCATGGTTATTCTTCACCTAGAAAACAAGGGATAGTGCTGGTTGCAGCACAAGGATATAGGAAAGCTAGGGAAGCTCAGAGAAGGGCTTTTAAAGTGATGATGCAAGGGAGAAGGACACACGTGATGATCTGTGAGAAAGGATGAGAAAACAAGTCCCCTTCATTTTGGGGGGAGACGAAAAAGAATTCTGATCAAAGTTTATAAATAATCATACAAGATACTTATGGGGGAGAAAAGTATAGTTTATCAGTCCCCAAAATACTGCAACTAACCTCAAGGCTAATTCCCTACCCTTCAGCAGAACCTGAAGGAGGCAAGCATAAGACAAAAGGAAGTTCCTGCTTTACTTAGTGGAACATAAACTTTGGTAATTTTTTTATTTCTAGCTAATACTTTCTCAGAATAGAGTTTATAAATAATGTTATGGATGAGAGATCACATAATTGGTTGTTAACGGAAGCTAAGGATGTTCTGAGCACATCCTGACAGATTGTATGTTACTTTAAAACTTTCTAACAAGGTTGTGGTTGTGCCTTTCTGCAAACTGCCACTTGCTTGACTGAAGCAAAAAAAGGAATGCTTGCTTATGTGATGAGGTCCTTGAATATTCCATACCAAATATTCTATGGGTCCTAGGGGCCTTGAAGGCTAGATTTTATTTTTTATTTTCTGCGTTGACTATGACTATCCGCATTGTCAGAACTACAGGTGCATTACAAAGCAAACTAGAAGCACAGTTTGTGGGCTCCAGAGAGAGTGCTTGCTTTCCAAAAAAAGGTTTTAGTAATCCATGTTTTGGATATTGATATGGAGGAGTTACCTTACCTTTTAACCCCTGGCTACCAACAATTATACCTATTTCTGCATTCATAATAGTCCAGTTCCCTTATTTGTTTGATTAACCTGTGATTGCCATAAGTATCAAATTCACTGTGCAAATCTTTCTGCCCACATTTATGTCCACATATAAATTTCAAAGACATTTCAAAGTGTGTTGTTACTTCTTTGTGTTTCTTGATTACTCTTGGGTCCATATGGATGACTGAGTTTCTATTTATTAGGGAGAAGTGGATACCAAAAAATGTGGTTCTGCTTTGATCTCCACTCTTGTCACAGGCTTGAAACCAAGATACCATTTTGCTGCTTTGGAAAAGACCTATTATGAGAGGCTTCCATATCGGTGAGCAGTATTTCATTCTTTTTGGCTTTTTGAAGAATTTGCTTTGGATCTTCTATGTAAACTTCCCTTGTTCATTTTTAGCCATATAACCTCTTGGTTCTATTAAAATTTGATTACACAGGCAATGAAATGGGTGACTCTCAAGTCATTCAGCTTAATTTGTTCCCTAATTTGAAATACAAGGGATTGGACTATAAGTTTCCTTAAAGGTTTGAGGGTCTGAGGTAACAATACTGTTTAACCATTATAGTTCTTTGTAGCACATTAGGTCCTGTTAGGTCCTGCTTTGATCAGGTCAAACTAGTACTGTATGTCTTAATAACTCAGTTCTCAGTATAATCAAGTTAACTCTGAACTATCTTAACTGATAAAGGGATAAAGGATGTGGATAATCCCTTTATCCCTAGTTTACCCTAAAAGGATAACTTTTTTTTTTTGAGACAGAGTTTCACTGTGTTGCCCAGGCTAGAGTGCCGTGGCATCAGCTTAGCTCACAGCAACCTCAAACTCCTGGGCTCAAGCAGTCCTTCTGCCTCAGTCTCCCTAGTAGCTGGGACTACAGGAATGCACCACCATGCCGGGCTAAATTTTTCTGTATATTTTTAGTTGTCCAGCTAATTTCTTTCTATTTTTAGTAGAGACGGGGTCTTGCTCTTGCTCAGGCTGGTCTTGAACTCCTGAGCTCAAACGATCCACCTGCCTCGGCTTCCCAGAGTGCTAGGATTATAGGCGTGAGCCACTGTGCCGGCCTTTTTTGTTTTTTTTTATAAACAAAAGTAATAATATGTGCTTGTTGTTGCCAGCTCAAAAAACATACGTGAGCAAAAAGAAGAAAATAATTCGCCTCTCCCCATAATCCCACAGCCTGATATATAATTATAGGTAATACAGGTTTTTCTGTTAAATCTCCGTGTATGCATTCCAGAAAAATCTCTTATTCTCTAAAAACAGAGGTTTTGGGAGCAAGCCACTCAAAACCTGTATAACTTTTAAGAATCTGAATACACAGTTCTTCATAGAACATATACAAATGACCAATAGGCACATGAAAAGATGCTCATATCATTAGCCATTAGGGTAATGCAAATCAAAATCACAATGAGATACCACTTCATACCCACTGTGATGGTTATAATCAAGAAAACAAATATGTAATAACAAGTGTTGGCAAGGATGTGGAGGAATTGGAACCCTCATACATTACTGGTCGGAATGTAAAATGGTGCAGCCACTTTGGAAGACTATTTGGCAATTTCTGAAAAGGTTAAACGTAAGAGTTACCATATGACTGAGCAATTCCAATGTTGTTCCAAGAGAAATAAAAACATAAGTTCACACGAAAATTTGTACACAAATGATCATAACGGCATTATTCACAATAGCTTAAAAGTGGAAACAACCCAAATGTCCATCACTTGTTGAATAGATAAATAAAAAATGGTATAACCATATGATGTAATGTTATTTGGCAAGAAAAAGGAATAAAGTATTGACATGTGCAGCAACATGATTGGACCTTGAAAACATTATGCTGAGTGAAAGAAGCCAGACACAAAAGACCACATATTATATGATTCCATTTATATGAAATGTCCAGAATAGGCAAGTGCATAGAGATAGAAAGTAGATTAGTGGTAGCCTAGAGCTAGTTGGAGGGAAGTAGGGAGTGACTGCTACTAGGTATTAGGTGTCTTTTTGGAGTGATGAAAATGTTCTAAAATTAGACTGTGGTGATGGTTGCACAGCTCTGTGAATATATTAAAAACTATTGAATTTTACATGTAAAATAGGTGAATTCAATCATTTTTATTTTAAAATAAATGAAGGAAATATCTTCATAACGTTTTTATCTGTACTTGTGGTTTCTCTGCGGTATTAATTTTCTATTGCTGCTGTAACCAATTACCACAAACGTCAGCTTCTAGAGGCCAGCTACATTCCTTGGCTCATGTGCCCTTGCTCCATCTTAAAGCCAGCAACTGGCTCGAATACTTCTTACAACTCTGACCTTCTGATTCACTTTTCCCTCTGACTCTCTTCTACTCCCTCTCCCGTCTTTATGGATTCTGTGATTGTGTTGGGTCTACCCAGGTAATTCAGGATCATCTCCCTCTCTTAAGGTCAGCCAGTTAGCCGATTAGCTGATTAGTTCCATCTGCCACTTTAATCCCCCCCCCTTTGCTGTGTAAGTGAACATATTCACTAATTATGGGGATTATGACATGGACATGGCTGGGGGGATTATTTTGTCTCTCACACCTGGGTAGCATAATAGTAGAGAGTGTTAGTAGTTCTTTTTTTTTTTTTAATGTGTATTTATTTTTTTATTTCAGCATATTATGGGGGTACAAATGTTTAGGTTATGTATGTTGCCGTTGCCCCCCCCTCCCCCGCCAAGTCCAAGTTTCAAGTGAAGAGTGTTAGTAGTTCTTGAGGCCACTGCACTAGTCACTACTTGCATTAAAGAAAGACACTTCTGGCTGGGCGTGGTGGCTCACGCCTGTAATCCTAGCACTCTGGGAGGCTGAGGCAGGAGGATCGCTTGAGGTCAGGAATTCGAGACCAGCCTGAGCAAGAGCGAGACCCCGTCTCTACTAAAAATAGAAAAGGAATTAGCCAATCAACTGAAAATAGAAACAAAAAATTAGCTGGGTGTCATGGCACACACTTGTAGTCCCAGCTACTCAGGAGGCTGAGGCAGGAGGATCACTTGACCGCAAGAGTTTGAGGTTGCTGTGAGCTAGGCTGACGCCACGGCACTCACTCTAGCCTGGGCAACAAAGCGAGACTCTGTCTCAAAAAAAAAAAACACTTCTGCAAGATATTCAGCTTTTTTTTTCTTAATGTCTTCGTATATTATTAAAGTTTCTATTGTGAGAAAATTTGTTTCAATCGTTTTTTAGAATTGTCAATAATTGGATATGAACCAGCATGACTTTCACTTAATACTGATATCAGTCGCTTATTTGCCAAGTATGAATGTGCCTGTTCTCTTTAAAGAAAAGATTGTAGCAAAACAGACTATATTTTCACATTTTCCTTTCAATCATGTGAATATAAAATATGTATTCATATAAAATGGTCTTGTACTAGATTTTTTAGAATTTTTTTTTTTTTTTGAGATGGGTCTCATTGTGTTGCCCAGTCTAGAGCGCAATGGCTGTTCAGAGGTGTGATCCCACTACTGATCAGCATGGGAGTTTTGACCTGCTCGGTTTCCGACCTGGGCTGGTTCACCCCTCCTTAGGCAACCTGGTGGTCCCCTGCTCCCAGGAAGTCACCATGTTGATGTCAAACTTATTACAGACACCCAATCAGCATAGCACATTACAGCCCAGAACTCCTGGGCTCAAGCGATCCTCCTGCCTCATCCTCCTGATAGCTGGGACTACAGGCATGTGCCACCATGCCGGGCTGTACTAGACTTTTTTTTTTTTGAGACAGTCTCACTGTGTTGCCCGGGCTAGAGTGCCGTGGCATCATCCTAGCTCACAGCAACCTCAAACTCCTGGGCTCAAGTGATCCTCCTGCCTCAGCCTCCCGAGTAGCTGGGACTACAGGCATGCGCCACCATGCCCGGCTAGTTTTTTCTATATATTTTTAGTTGTCCAGCTAATTTCTTTCTATTTTTTTAGTAGAGACAGGGTCTCGCTCTTGCTCAGGCTGGTTTCGAACTCCTGAGCTCAAACAATCTGCCCGCCTCGGCCTCCCAGAGAGCTAGGATTACAGGCGTGAGCCACCGCGCCCAGCCTGTACTAGATTTTTTTAAAATAAAATATATTGTGACAGATTCAGGAAATTTCTGTAGCATAAGGAAAATAAAGGATTGGCTTCTGTATTTATTAATGGTCAACTCACTAAAAATAAAATATATATAATATCAAAACTTTTTTATCTTTTAATTTCAGATAATAGTTGCTCAGTGTAGAATGATTTTGAAACATAGAAACACTCAAAATAGTTTGGTATATATAGTTTCCATGTTTTTTTTATGATACAGACATATATTTTTGTATTTTTCCTAGAAAAATGAGATCATGCTATATTACTAGTTGACACATGTTTTTTCCACTTAGAATACATTTCTTTTTAGTTTTCATTATTTTAGCTTTTTATTACACAAAAGAAGAGAATAAGAAAATGATCCTCATGTACCCATCACCTAGCTTCAGCAATTATCAGCATTTTGCCAATTTTACAATTCTTTTAAAGCCAAAAGTTGGAGTTTTGATGCTTTTCAGAGACATGATCTCATCTCTTCCTAACAATAGTCCTCTGAGTTAAGGGTTTTGTTACCTTACTAGATGGATAAGTAACTTACCTAAAATCATGTGACGTGTGGTGATGGACTCAGGATGCCTGCTGTTTTCAGGGCCCCATGAAGTCTACATATTTCATAATTGCAAATCAAAAGTAAAGGTGTTGGTAACTTGTTATCTCTCAAATACGTTCTAGAAACCACATTGTCCTACAGGAAAATGCACAGCACGCCACTCGGTTCATAGCTCTGGCAAATGTTGGAAATCCAGAAAAGAAAAAGGTAAAAATTTGAGTATTTGGTGGTAGTTAATGTTCATTGTCTTCTTGATAAATGTTTCCTTTGCCCAGTTTAACATTCAGGTCTTCTCTTCTCCCCAACTGCAAATTCCCAGCAGCTTTAGTGACTTCTTTGTAAAGACATGGTAATGAAAGCTTAGGTTTCCTTGGGTCCTTTGTGGGAGATTTTAGAGAAGGGCTTGGGAAAATAGGCCCAGTGAAATAAAGGCACAACATCAAATGAACAGTGTTCCTTTCCTCCCACACCCATGTGGCTGTCTCTACAGGTATTTGTGAGTTTGCCCTCAGACAGTACTCTCACTTGCTTCTATTAGCAGCTTCATTTAGCAGAAATAATAAAATTCTCCCAAGGATTTATCTAAGCCCGTCTTGGCTGTGAGAAATATTAGTGACACCTTGAATCTATCTTTGTATTGGGAAACAGTGCAAGTGATGAAAGAGAATATACCAGAAAAGTAGATTGTTTTTCCTGCTTCCCTGAGAGTATTTCTGATTTCCTAGGGCTAACCTGTTGTGGATTGAGACAGCTAAAATCAGAACAGTCAAGTGGGGAAATAGGCAGATAAATAATCTAAAGATTATTCCACTATAACATACCATAGACAATGTGCATACAAAAGATAAGCAAGTGCATATTTTGTTTTATCCATAATATTTTAAGCTTTTAAGACCAGTTCTTTGTTAGCAAGTTTAGATTTATAATTTTTTTTATTGCCCTTTCAAACCGAATAACACTTTGAGAATATTTTCAGTCTATTGCTTTGCTCTCGGGGACATATTAGCCTCAGCCACAAGGTACTCCTACTTCAGTCAAAGGGTGTGCACATTGTAAAATTTGGCAAGCATTATTAAATTCATCTCAAAATTTTGTTCCAGTTTACCAGCAGTGTCTGGTTTTTTTCTCTCCACATTCTCATTGGGTAGCATCAAATTTTTTTTTGAGACAAAGTGTCACTCTGTTGCCCTGGCTAGAGTGCCATGGTGTTAGCTCACAGCAACCTCAAACTCCTGGGCTCAAGTGATCCTACTCCCTCAGCCTCCCGAGTAGCTGGGACTACAGGCATGCGCCACCATGCCCGGCTAATTTTTCTATATATTTTTAGTTGTCTAGCTAATTTCTTTCTATTTTTTTTAGTAGAGACGGGGTCTCGCTCTTGCTCAGGCTGGTCTCAAACTCCTGAGCTCAAATGATCCGCCCGTCTCGGCCTCCCACAGTGCTAGGATTACAGGCGTGAGCCACCGCGCCCGGCCTAGCATCAAATTTTTATTGAAGTTCTTGCCATTCTCATAGATGAAAGGTGGTATATCATTGTTACTTAATTGTATTTCCCTGAGGATATGCAGGTTAGCCATCTGTTCATATCTTATCTAAAGTTTTTAATGTCTGCGCCATCAGTCCAAGATTCTAGATATTTGTATAAATACTTCTTTGCTACTAGTCTCTAAGAAAATTTTTCAGCATGTATAGCAGGAATTTGTATAACATCAGAGAGGGAAACCCAAAGTTGTCCAATTGTGTTTTTCATTAGGAAAAAAGTATAGCAATGCCAGGATTTTGTTGACAAAGTACACAAAGATAAAGGACTCAAAGACAGAAATACTTTGTCTTCAGGGGTTACAGAGAAAGTCCTACTGGGCCCTGTGACGATTGACACTGTTTCCTTATCTGAGTGAGAACCCCTGATTTGTGTAAGGGCCGGGGGTTTGATTGTTGCTCATTACTTCATCAGCCCTTTGTTAGCCCCTGCATAGACCACTGAATTGACACTGTGGCCTCAGGTTCACATGTGGCCCTCCAGATCCCCACATGCGGCCCCTAGACCGAATCCAAACTTCACAGAACAAATCCCTTTATTAAAATAATTTGTTCTGTAAAATTTGGATTCAGTGAAAAGGCCACATGTAGCCCCTAGGCCGCAGGTTCCCTACCTTGGCTGAGTTTCAGGTGCTTTCTGTGAAATCTTCACAGTAAAATAGGTTGATTACACTTGGTTAAATGGTATTTCCCCTAATGTTGTTATGTTCTTTTTCCTAAAGTATCTTTATGCCTTCAGTATTCTTCCCATGAAACTAATGGATGCAGCAGAACTGGTAAAACAGCCTCCAGATGTCACTGAAAACCCTTACAGAAAATCTGGGCAAGAAGCATCCATAGGAAAGCAAACTCCTGCCCTTGAGGTATGTTCTGACTGAGGGGTGGTATTTTCTGGGCAGGATTGCCCATTATAGGTGTGTTTTTCCTAGTTAATTTAGTACAAAAGACAAGTTTAATCCTTATAATCTAAATCTTTTTTTCCTTGGGAAATCATGGTGATGTTTAGAAAGTCTTAGTAGATTTTAACTAAGCTCTGTGTTTTTTATTGTAGTTGGCACTTAACAGTTTCAAATGCTAAGTCTTTCTTTGACTAAACTTGATGCAGGTGTTAGGGTTATAGTTTCATATGTTAAGTCTTTCCTTTTCCAAAGTTGATCTATTAGCTCTTCAGGCAAGGATCTAGCTGCTTGGTAGCAATGTAATTTGTGATTTTGTAATAATTGCTAGTAGGTAAATAAGAATCACTCTGAAGAAATTTTCTTTTTCTTTTTTCTTTTTTTTTTTTTTTTTT
>NW_012153396.1:1756307-1774295 GCF_000956105.1 Propithecus coquereli | reverse complement strand
GGTGGTTTCGAACTCCTGAGCTCAAGCAATCCTCCCACCTCGGCTTCCCAGAGTGCTAGGATTATAGGTGTGAGCCACTGCGCCCGGCCAAGAAATTTTCTTAATAGCAGACTTTTCTGAAATTAATTTTTTTTTACACTAAAGCAAAGAATGTCAAGTTCCCTTACTATTATGCATTGTCTGCTTTGTCAGACTCTTCTTTCTTTATGAGCAGCCTTCTCATCTCTTTAATTGAAGCTGAATTAGACTGGTTTGACCTGTGAGATTGTGGGACTACACTATGTCCCTATTGAGAGAGAAAGGAAAAGGAATTTGGGTGAGTTTATCCTCTTCTGTTTTAGGCAAAAATTGCTCTATAACTTACATTTTAACTTGTTTTTCCAAAGAATGAATTTGGTGGTAGTTTGGGCGAGTGTTGATTTGTATGACTGAGAGTCTAGGCATCAGGATTGGGAAGATATTTTTCATCCCTAGAATAGGCAGAAAGGGCTGAGAGGAAGGGTAGAGATGATGTGGCAGGAATCTTCCCTTGTATGTGAATGGTTGGCTACTTGTCTAAAGGTTAGTTGAATAATATTTACCCTCTGCCTTTGGCCATTCCAGGAAGAATCAGCCTGTCAGTTTTTCTTTGATTTAAATGAAAAGCAAGGAAGGAAGCGTCCATCCACAGGCAGAGATAGCAAATCTCCTCACCCAAAGCAGCCTCGCAAACCTCGTAAGTACCTTGGTTCTAGAGGTCTCCTATGTGAGCAATAACTGTTATTTTGAGTTTTGTTTGGAAAGCAGCATGCTAAGAGAACCCCTTCTGGTAGGGGAGAATGATCTTGGTCAATAGGACCAATAGTAAGTAAAAATAAAATAATATAAAGATAGCTTGACTTTGAGACTGTCTGAGGCTCTTCTTGTAAGAACTATGGAAAGAAAAAGCTCCTTTCCTTTGTGTCTGTAAAACATGCTAAGGTAAAGAGCATACAAAACCAATGTAGATTCATAAAATAGTAGAATAATTGAACTGAGATGAAGGTCTTTAAGGCTATTTCATTGAGGTTCTTTCTCCACCTCCTTGTTTCAAAGAAGAAGCTGACCTTGGGAAGGTAAACTATTTTCCAGGGTCATGTGGCTAGCTAATGGCGGAGCTGGGACTAGAACTGGGGCTCCTGACATCCAGTTCAGTGTTCTTTTATTGTAGTGTGTTGCCAGTTATGTGCTACTTTAGTCAATATGTGATTATCCACTTGTGGGTCACCTACTTGTGGATTGGTTATAAATTCAGAACTTTTCTAATGGAGATTAATTTCATTGAAAATGGTGATGGGGATCATAGTTAGCACAACAGGCCCAACCCATTGTGGCACTGCTGTACTACTCTCTATGGGATATAAAGATCAGACAAGGCTGAGTTCTACAGGGTGATTATATGCTGTAGTGCTTGGACCTTAGTAACACTTGGCTTTCTTCTGCATGAAGCTCAGCCTCCCGGACCCTGCTGGTTTTGCCTTGCCAGCCCTGAAGTGGAAAAGCATTTGGTGGTCAACATTGGCACACATGTGAGTTACTTCTATGGACCTTTTACAGAGAAGGAGATGCCTATTTGTTTTTTATTAACTTTATTGAGGAATAATTTGCATATAACATTTACCAATTTTAAGTGCACAATTCAATGACTTTTAGTAAGCTTACTGCGTTGTACAACCACCACATTATAGTTTCAGAACATTTCTATCACTCCAATGAGATCCTTTATGCCCATTTACAGTTAATCCCTTGTTCCCACCCTCAGCCCCAGGCAGCAATTAGTCTACTTAATGTCTCCATAGGTTTACCTTTTCTGGACATTTCTTACAGAGTCGTACAATATGTGGTCTTTCATGTCTGGCTTCTTTTACTTAGCACAGTATTCTTGAGGTTCATCCATGTTGTGGCATGTATCAGTATTTCATTGTTTTTTTATTACCATATAGTGTTCCATTGTATGGATATACCACATTTTGTCTATATCCAATTAGCAGTTGATGTACATTTTGGTCGTTTACACTTTATGGCTATTAGAAATAATGCTGCTCTGAGTTGCATGCGAGTCTTTGTATGGACATATGTTTTCATTTCTTTTGGATAGACACCTAGGAGTGGAATGCTAGGTCATGTGGTAAATTTATGTTTAACTTTTTAGGAAACTGCCAAACTATTTTCCAGAATGGCTATACTATCTTATATTCCCACCAGCAATGTATGAGGGTTTCTGTTTTTCCACAACCTCATCAACATTTCTTAGTCTGTCTTTTTTGATTACGGCAATAGGCAGTTTGACAAGATAGCTCCCTCTTTTTCTCCCTGTCTCACAAATAGGTATGGTTCTTCTGGGGTGACACTTTTATATAATTCTTGAACTCTCCGTATTTTGAGTCCATACTACTTGAGAATGATGAGTTGCTTTTGATAATTACTATCTAAAACAGGGATTTTCTTCATCCTGAAAAGGGAGTCTTACGTTGCTATATACCCATATTGGGTTAAAAATGTTGATATTCTTTTTATAGCTTCAGATTCAGAAACTTGAGCTTATTAATTTTTATTTAGAATTATGTAATGCTGGGAATTGATTCACACTGCGAGTCACGTCAAAGACTAAAGTGGTAAGTTCTCAGTTTTGCCTAGTAGCAGAGGAGGTAACTTCCTAATGACAGGAATACCCATATCCACATTCCTGGTGTGAGCATCTGAGAATCCCTGATAATAATTGTAAGGTTGCTTGGTAAGCACTGAGTCAGACTATGAGAACTGGATGGGCTTGATTGAGTATGATGTTACTCAGGCTGCGGAAAGCCCTGATTACTATATGTCTTACAGGAAAGTCATTCTATTTCACATTTCCCTGCGTACTTTTGCTTAGGCAGTGCTCCATTTGACATTAAATAATACCATTCTTTCACTCACATTTCTCTGGGTTCCCTATAGACCATTATCCTTCTTTTTCATTCATTTAGAATGAAGAAAACTTAATTTTCAGCCCTCTAGTCACCCATGGCTAGAATTAGATATTCCCTGAGGCTTCTGAGGAAAATACTTACAAACCAGTTTTGCTGTAGTTTGAATGTGTCCCCAAAAGTTCATGGGTTGGAAACTTAATCCCCAATGCAACAGTGTTGGGAGGTGGGTCCTAATAAGAGGTGATGGGTTCATGAGGACTCTGGCCTCATGAATGGATTAATGTTATCATCATGGGAGTGGGTTGGTTATGCTTGGTAGTAAAAGCAAGTTTGGCCCCCTCTTGCTCTCGCCCCCTCTTGCCCTTCTCCATGGGAAGATGCAGCACAAAGGCCATCACCAGATGCCAGTGCCATGCTCTTGGACTTCCCAGACTCTAGAACCATGAGCCAAATAAATTTCTGTTGAGTATAAATTACCCAGTCTGTGGTATTCTTTTACAGCAACACAAGACAAACTAAGACAATTTCTTTGTGTGTAGTGCTTCTGTAGATAGATGCTTTCATCCATTTTTCACTGATTTGTTCTAATTTTGGTTTCTGAAGTGACCTTTTCCTGAACTTATCCTAACAATCTGAGGACCCCCCTTCCCACCAATTTTTTTTGTTTTGTTTTTTTTTTGAGACAAGGTCTCACTCTGTCATCCTGGCTGGAGTACAGTGGGTGTGATTATAGCTCACTACAGCCTCAAATTTCTGGGCTCAAGCAATCCCCTCACCTCAGTCTCATGAGTAGCTAGTACTACAGGTGTGCACCACCACACCCAGCTAATTTTTTGTAGAGATGGGGTCTCACTATGTTGCCCAAGCTGGTCTTGAACTTATGTCCTCAAGTGATCCTCCTGCCTCAGCCTCTCAAAGTGTTGGGATTACAGGTGTGAGCCACTGCGCCTGGCCTAAGGACCATTTTTTGTGGCCTCCTGTAGACTGACTAGAGTCTCAATTTCATCTTCCACTCTAAGTAACTTTGAGGAGTTATACTTCTGCCTATGTTGTTTCGAACTGAAGAGTCCCAGTCTTTTACATTTATTTTTTATGTTTTAATTTTATGTTTTGGCACATTCCTATCTTGAAGGGAGCACTAGTGGGGCCAAGGCCTGTGACACAATTGAACCATAGAGCCCATGGATGAACTCTTCAGTGGAAGAAGAGCAAACTTGGAAAGGAATACCCTTTTTGGATTATCTCTTTGGACCTGTTTTCCTCTTTGGATTAATTGATGTCATTTTTCTTTCCTACGCAATTTGTATAGTAAGGAAGGCTTTGACTCTTCTGTTTGAGAAGCCTCAATACGTACAAGATCACATGCAGGAGAAAAGAGATTTGGAGTGGGTGACATAGCTCAGTGCTGCTCTAGGCCTTAGCAAGTAATGACCTTTTCTTTCCATTCACCTTTCTATTGTCCGTGGTATCTAACTCAGGGTATGGGTCTGGGGGATGATCAAGGAAACCTGTTTTCTTCTCATCTAGGCCTGAAGCTGGAGGGGAAAAAGGTCTTGTTTGTGGCCCAGCCCAACACCCCAAGTAGAAGGCCACATGAGCATTTTTGGCCTAGAGCCTACACTATCCTTTGTCTGGTAGAAACCTCTTGGGAACCTGGAATGGCCTTTGGGTATCTCGGGGGAAGGGTTTGGGATCCCCTCTCTGCCACCATTTTTTAAAATCACCTTTTATTAATTACATTTTTTCCCTGACTTTTTCTGCCTTTGCTGTGCCTTCCTCAATGGATGTACATAGAACTATGCTTATGGCCCATAGCCACAGATTGGTAAAAAGGGGGAAGGACTACTAAGAGTCTAAAATAACTGTTACAAGATCCATGCATTTTACTTACAGGAGAAAAATTCATTCAGGTCCTGTTTATATATTGTTAGGTTTAAAGTATAGAAGAGATGAAAGGGTGAGAGTTTGAAAGAGAGGGAGGAGATTGGGTAAGTGTGAACTATTCACAAAAACTTTAAGCATTGCATTGGAAGTAGGGGAAGCTATTTAGTCTAGACTTCAATAGACTTCAATAGCCAAAGAATGCACATCACAATATAAAAGCTGATGTTTATGGCAGTGACACTCTGACACATAAAAAAGGTTAGAAGACTCAGGCTTCTAGAGTAACCTTTTAAAACAAGTAAAATAAAAAATGGTTATTGTAAAAATCTAAAAAATATTTTAGTACCTATGAGGTTTTGATGAACGTTAATCATCTGGAAAATTAACTTTGTCGATGTGCTCAGGCCTCTGTGCCAAATAAATCAAGGATGATCATACATTAGTTTGTCTCTAATACTTATCCTGCCATTCCATTGGACTTTCCCATTGTAGATGAAAAATAAACGACTCCTTCCTTCAGCCTTAACCTTGATCCTTCCACACTAAGAGTATACTTTGGATTATTTTTTTCTAAAGTACCGATATTTGCTTACATTGATACTTATTGGGCCCTTCTGTGCTCACTCACAGCATCTTCCATTCAAAGAGTATCTGAGTGGTAGAACAGTCCTGCATGTTTTGATGTTTACAGAACATCAGATAGTTGCTATTAAAGGCCAACATCCATTGTTGGAAAGCATAGTTTTCTGCTTCTTTGGATGTATCTGAGTTTGAGATTTCTCTTTCCTTCTACCTCATTAGGTTGTATGTTTGCTTTCATTTTAGAGTTTAGTCAGCAGCTTAAGGCTGTAGAAACATTAGGTGCTAATCATGTCATCTCACCCTTTTTTGTTAGCCCAGGGGGTATGTTTAGGGGTTGGGGGGTGGGAGTGGATGTTACTGGGGAGGCAGAAAGTGGTCACTTTGAAATCAGAAGTGGTGTTTTTCTGTGGTTTAAGGCAATAATAACTGAAAAACTTTTCAAGTTTGGAGCCTGGGAGGGAAAACCCAACTATCTGTTGTTCTGGTCTCCTTCACCTTTGGTGCATTTGAAACCAAAAGCCTGCTGTGTGCCTCTCCCAATTTATTTGCTCCTTGAATCGAAATATGTGACACCTAATCTTATTCTTCAGCAGATACTTGAGAACATTGTTACTACAATCTCAAAAATCAAATTTTTAAAAGTCAGAGATAGCCTCTTGAGCCTCCTGAGTACTTTTTCCTACATTCTCAGGCTTATTCCTTGTCTAGGCTTTTCACCTTGGAGAATCACAGATGCGGTACTAATGTTTCCATTCTCTGTGCTGCTTCTTCAGTGCTACCTTGCCCTGGCCAAAGGAGGCTTATCTGATGACCATGTCCTCATCCTGCCCATTGGACACTACCAGTCAGTGGTGGAGCTTTCAGCAGAGGTGGTGGAAGAGGTGGAAAAGTATAAGGCTACACTGAGACGGTTTTTTAAGAGTCGAGGGAAACGGTGTGTCCTATTTGAGAGAAATTATAAGAGCCATCACCTCCAGCTGCAGGTAGGTAGTCTGTGAGCAGGAACTTGGAACGGTACTATGGGGATCTTAATGTTGAGAAATAAATATTTAAGTAATGTTTAACTTTAATATTTAATTTTAATATTTAAAATATTTAATATGAATTTAATACTTAGAATATTTAATATGGATTTTCATATTAATATTTAAATAATGTTTATTTAAAAGGTTAAAGAGTGTCTGGTGATAACCCCAGAGATTTCACAGGGAAGTGTGTGGTCAATACAAGTGAACAGCACAGACAGTAAGTGCCTTATTTAGAAAAGGATTGGGTTCTAAGGAAGATGTAGGCCTTGCTAGATAGGAGTTTGGAAGGGAGTGAGTATTTTGTTTATAAAGGCCCAACATGAGTGGAGGCTCAGAGGTAGGAAATAGCTTGCATGGGGCTAATGGCTAAAAAAATTAAGATTGTTTATAACTAATTGGTAATTGTGGTGGTTTTCTTTCTGGCACATTTGTTAAGTTTTCAGATGGGCCTAACTCTGCCACATACATTATATCGGAGCTGGCAAAGGCTTGATGACAAAGAGATTGCTCTTAAGCCTTTTCTGCGTCAGAGGTTGGCTCCCACATGTGGCAGGCTATCTCGTAAGTTTAAGTCCTTACAGACAAGCTGACATAGGCTTGTCTGGCTTGAGGAGAGTCTGTGCTGAGGGGTGTCTCTTCACCCCTGTGATGGATTTGCTACTTCTCAGAGATTGTGCAGATACAGCTTCTCTGGGAACCGTACAAAGAACTTCTCCTTTTCTCCCCCCAACTCCCTAGGTCATTCCTGTGCCATTCAGCTGCTGCGCTACCGATGACATTAAAGATGCCTTCATCACCCAGGCACAGGAGCAACAGATAGAGCTGTTAGAAATCCCAGAGCACTCTGACATCAAACAGGTGAAATCAGAGGGGATGGTGATGTTCAGGGAGGAGTAAAAATCTGGTTTTTGACATGTTGAATCTGAGGAACTATCAAGGCATTCCCAAAATGTTAATTAGGCAGTAGACAATTTGGAACTAGAGCACTGGGTATTGATGAGACTGGAGATGAAGATGGCATTACTGTAAAGTCTTAGTATTTTCCTGGGAAGAGCAAGAAATTAGAAATTTAGAAGAATGGATGCCACTAGGAAGATACTAGTAATATCTTCTCGTTTGGATGTTTAAACTCTAGTTCCACTAAGTGGGTTGGGATCTGTAGTTACTCACACATCCTTTTTCTTGTGCATCTAGACTAAATTCTTTGCCAGGAGATGAGCTAGGATTTTAGATTTATAAAGCATTATTGTATGTCCTCATACAACTCTGTTTACTTTAGATTGCACAGCCAGGAGCAGCATATTTTTATGTTGAACTTGACACAGGAGAGAAGCTTTTCCACAGAATTAAAAAGAATTTTCCTTTGCAGTTTGGAAGGTTTGTATGTTTTTCTTCTTTTCAATGTAGTTTCACTAGACCTACTATGAACAAAGTGGTGGGCTGTGTGGACAATTGAGAAAAAGCCAAATAGTAAACAGTCCTTGCCCCAAGGAACCTATGACCTTAAAGTTAAACCTGAGAGAGAGATTTAGAGGGCACAGACTGGGGTGAGGGCATTCCAGCTAGAGGAAGTAAAAGTGCTGCCATTAATTGAGCATATACTGTGTGCCAGGCACGGTGTCAAGAACTTTATATACATTGCCTTATTTAATCTTCACAACTCCGTAAGATAGGTTCTGTCATCTCAATTTACCAATGTGGAGAATGAGGCTCTAGCGCACTACCTGGTAGAACTTTTCAAAACAATGGAAATGCTCAATAATCTTTACTGTCCAATACAGTAATCACTAACCACATGCGGGTGTTGAGCACTTCAAATGTGGCTAATGTGACTGAGGAACTGAATTTTTAATTTTACTTAATTTTATTTAATTTAAAATTAAATAGCCACACCTGGCTAGTGGCTACTATATTGGGTAGTAGGCTCTAGAGGTGTTAGGTAACTTGTCCATGGTCACACAGTGATAGGTTCAAACTCAGGCCTTTTGAACCCCAAACTTGATTATTCTACAGTCTTCTAAAGGCCTGGAGGAGGCTTCATTTCTGCTTCTCATACCAGGCAGAACATGACTGCAAAACTATACAGGGAATAGTATAAGTTAGGAAAAGATTGATGATAGAGAATTGCTGACAGGAAGAGACAGTATTGAGGGGAGTAAAAAATGTGTGGAACAGAGTGTCTGATGCTGATGTCTGTGATTTGCTGCTATTTTTTTTTCCCCTAGTTAGAACCAGGCTTTGAGTGAACCTCAACCCCTTCATGGACTAATTTGGAAAGCCTCCAAGAAGAGGTTGCTCCATTGGATAAGTCCAGTAAAAGTAGTTGTCTACATTTTCAAAAAGATAATTTTTAAATGGGAACAAGTGTGTTATGAGGCTGGGCGCGGTAGCTCACGCCTGTAATCCTAGCACTCTGGGAGGCCGAGGTGGGAGGATTGCTTGAGCTCTTGAGCTCATGAGTTTGAGACCAGCCTGAGCAAGAGCAACACCCTGTCTCTACTAAAAATAGAAAAAAATTAGCCAGTCAACTAAAAATAGAAACAAAAAAAATTAGCCAGGCCTGGTGGCCTGCGCCTGTAGACCCAGCTACTTGGGAGGCTGAGGCAGGAGGATCGCTTCAGCCCAGGAGTTTGAGGTTGCTGTGAGCTAGGCTGACACCACGGCACTCACTGTAGCCTGGGCAACAAATCGAGACTGTCTCAAAAAAAGGAAAAAAAAAAAGTGTGTTGTGAGCTTCAGACATCTGATGGGATCTTTTTGTTGTTGTCTCAGCAACAGATACTGATGACACTGATGGCATAGGCACATGATTGCAGATACACACAGGCATATAAAGCACACAAAAGAGAGTTTTTTGAATGGTTTTATGCTTGGGATAGTTGTATTTTCAATACTATTTTTCAAAATACTAATTTAAAGTGATATATTAATAGCATTTTATAGTTAATAAAATACTTGAGATGACATTTTTTTCCAGCTATACAAGAAAGGATGGGTATATCTTCATTTTACATATGAAGAAGGAGGCTCAAAGTTTGCCCAGGGAGCTAGAACCTGAGTTTAGGTTCTTTGACTTTTAGAGAACTCATGTGATTTGTTTCTAACTCTTCTACTTACTCTAGCTTCAAAGTGGAAAACGAACCACATAAATGTGTAATTGAATTATGTCTAACATATCAAAATAAGTAAAAATATAAAGCAGTGGCAATTAGAAGGCAGCTTATGTGTGTGTCTGTATGTTGTTATCCTTTAGTTGTGAGAGCCAAGATAAGTTGTTTTGTTGACATTGAGCTTGTGCTGCTGTGCCTATGAAGATCTTACTCCCTGAGAAGGAGAGGCAGAGTAATTTTAAATCAGAGTGGGTATGACACTGGGTGCCTGACTCTGTACCATGCATGCCCCCTCAGCAAACTCCTGGTCTTGTTGGGATGACAAAACTAGTTTAAAGCAGGATGTAATCACAGCCAATATGGTGCTTTGATTGTATTATCTCTGTACCTTACAAAAGCCCTGTAAGGTGCTATTATTTCCATTTCATAGCTGAGGAAATCAAGACTCAGAGATGAAATAATCAGTCTAGGTCATAGACAGCAAGTGGCAAAGCTGGGAATGGAATTCCAGCCTCTGATCTTTCTCACACCAGGGCCTGCCCTCTTTGTCCTATGCCATGTTGCTTCTCTAAGTACAAATAATGTAGTTCCAAGCTGTTCAAGAGTGGGAGAAGTAAATGGGGTTTGAAGGGTCAGGAAAGAGGTAGGACCTGAGCTTGTCATTTAAAATGAGTACAATTTTGAAAGATGGGAGGGCAGAGATGGCACTCAGAGCAGGAGAACAAAGTCAGAGACATTCGCATAACTTCTTTGGGTGATGCTCAAGAGAGCTCTTTGGCTGAAGAGGACTATAGCAATGAGGGATTTTGGGCCTGTTACTGTCCTTTTGACTTCTTTGTGCTCTTTCTGCAGGGAGGTCCTGGCCAGTGAAGCCATCCTTAATATTCCTGACAGGTCAGACTGGAGGCAATGTCAGATGAGCAAGGAAGATGAGGAAACCCTGGCTCGCCGCTTCCGAAAAGACTTTGAGCCCTTTGACTTCACTCTGGATGACTAAGCAAAGGGAAAGATACTTTTTGAACTTCACAGGAAGTACTGAAAGTCTATTTTTAAAGAAACTACAGTCTCCCATGGGGACTGTTTCTCTGCCTCTTTTTCAGGCATTCACATGGAATCTGCCTGTAGCAAGAGGCCCAGGATTGAATTTTTTGGGGGGAAATATCATTCTAGGATGAAACTCCTATGTTAAAAGCATGTCTGTCATCCAGCTCAAGCACAGCTTGTATTGTCAACATTTTCAAACATCTTTAAACTATCAAATAAAATCCAAATGCTTTTCCATGGTTGAGAAACATCTTGTGTTCATGTTGCCTATGACCAGTGAATGGAGATAGTTTGTGTAATAGGAGGGACTAGAGCTTTAGGCTCAGCTATTATCCCAGAATCACACAGGGTCGTTTTCTCTCTGAGCAACGCCAGGTGGAGAAGGGATCCAGACCTTTGCTGTTTTCCTCTTATATTCCTCATTTTATTCATAGATAAGAGCCCATTCAGTCCTTCAGATATTTAACTCCTATGTGCCAGGCATTTTTCTAGGCTCCAGGAGGATAGCCATGTCCTAATGTGGTCCCTCTTGTCCCAGAGTATAATTGGGAAGTATACAGTATAATTGAGAAGAGAAGGGCTAGATTTAAGAACAGAAGGTAAGTTCTGCTTTGGATATGTTGTTTTAGATGCTTGAGATATCCAACTTGTATCTGGTTTTCTGTTGGATAATTCTGAACTCATGGAGATCTGGGTTGGTGATAGGGCTTTGGGGATCATCATAGGCCATGGGTTGAGAATGAATGAAAATAAGAGAGGGTACATACAGTCCTGAGCTGAAGATGACCAACTGAGAAATACCAGTATTTAAGGAGTATGTGGAAATAGAGTGATCTAACAAGTACATGGAGAAGGAGCAGAGAGAGAGATCACAGGAGAATGCTGTATCTAGGAAGCCAAAAGAAAAATAATTGCTCCTTTTATGCTGGGCACTTATGGCCCAGACACTGTTTTACTTAATCTTCACAAAATCTCTATAAGGTAGGTATTATTACCTCCATTTTACAAATGAAGAAACAGACTAGCAAAATTGAAGGTTGTGGAGCTGGGGCCATTATTACCTCCATTTTACACATGAAAAAACCAACTAGCAAAATTGAAGATTGTGGAGCTGGGGCCAATTGGCCTAGGATTTAAACAAACTATGCATTGTCCAGAGAATGAGGACATTTGAAGAGTGAACTAAGAAAACCAACCTGGTTTCCACAAAAATGGCCACTTCAGGGTCAGCCCAATCATCAGTATCTTTCGGTCCTCAGCGTCCCTCCCTAGTTCTTTTGAGTGGGAATTGCAAGATTGCAGCCTCACCTGTGGAGATTGGACACACACTAGCACTAGCTATGCTGTACAGACAGCAAATGAGGGGGCTTCTTACTGTTATGATAATCTGAACCACAATCCTCTGTGCAGTCTGCCCAGTTCTAAGGAATGTGTCCTTAGAAGCACTATTTGCCATCATCTCCAAGTCTCATGATACTCCAGCTCCATGGAAACAACGCACATAGGGAAACCAGAACCTCCCAGACCACGTGTTACTGCTGACCTACAACTTGGTCTATATCATGCAGCACTCAACATTCTGGTTGCACTGACATACTTCTTCAAGGATTTCATTCCACACTTACTCCTACACCTGGAGAAATTGAGATTCCCAGGTTCTGCGAAGCGTCTGACTGACTCTAACGGAAAACCGGGAGCTGGTTCCCCTATGCTAAGGCAACCCGAAAGCACTTGTTGCACCAACAGCATTCCCGAAGCTTGCCTTTGTAGCCAGCCCTACAGCAGGCATAAGAAATAATTGCCACAATGAAGAACTACCGCGCTGACAAACTCCTAACTGGAGGACTGCCTGATAGCAAGCTCCGTGAGGCCTTTAGGGGAAAGCTCCTTAAGACTCGAGGAACATTCTTTAATCTGGAATAGCGTCACATCCGTGAGTCCTTTGGGATTACAGAGGAGATCCTCAAACCGATGTATAGGAAGATATGGTGAATTATGAAGACTAATTCATCAGCGGGCCTGTTAGCGCAGGATTCTTTCGAGTTCTTCGGATTCCGCAGTATTAAATCACTGGTGGTCTTTGCAAATGCCGGCTCAGCGGGTGGAGAAATTGGATAGACTGGAGGGATCTGAAGGTGAAGTGTAGACAGGAGTGGAGACAATGTTAAGTTTAGAAAAGAAGACAGGAGAGACTGGTTGGGAGAAACTGGTTTGGAGAGTGATTTGATGGCAATGTGGGGTTTGGAGAGATCTTTTAAAGACTAGGAAAACACATGTGGATCATCTCAGCCAGGAAAATGCCCGGGGGACTTAGAGAGCGGCCCGAGCGCCTGGATCTGTCTCTCCACCCTTTCGCCGGCTGGGTTCCTGGGGCACCCTGAGGGAACTTGGGGCGGGGCTTTTCCTGCGGCAGCTACCGGAAGTGACGCATGCATCTCGCGAGAAGGGAGGTGCGAGAGCCTCGGCGGCCCGGAACCGGCCTTGGAACAACGGCGGGGCTTGAGGCCGCTTGCCCTCCCGCCCCATGGAGCGGCCCCCGGGGCTGCGGCCGGGCGCGGGCGGGCCCTGGGAGATGCGGGAGCGGCTGGGCACCGGCGGATTCGGGAACGTCTGTCTGTACCAGCATCGGGTGAGGCGGGGCGCGAGAGGGAGCGGCGGTGGGTTTGTTACAGCGTCTATGGAACACAGGGCTGTCAGTGTGTGAGAGATTGTCGCTGAGGCTTTGAGCAGTATTTGTGTGGGACAGTGAGCTTGTGTGTGTGTGTGTGTGTGTGTGTGTGTGTGTGTGTGTGTGTGTGAGAGAGAGAGAGAGAGAGAGAGAGAGAGAGAGACAGAGAGACAGAGAGACTGAGATACTGTGCCTGTGAGCCTGGTGCCTGGGTCCGAGATTGTATCTGAGATCCCGGGGCAGTGTGGTGAGATAGAGCTATTTGGGGCAACTGTGGTATGAATGTCAAGATGTGCCCAGGTGTGTAGTGAGTGTGACAGTGCGTATGTATCTCTTTGTGAATGTGGAGTGTCAGAGTGTGTGAGGCTGATCCACGTCAGAGTGTGTATGTGTGAGCACGAATGGGCAAAAAAATAGGACTGAAGCCAGGTGCTGTCTTTTGGAATGTGTGTGTGCTTGGAGTCTGTGTGATATCAGTGGGGACTAGAGTAGGCAAGGAAGGTTTCATGGTGGGTCTAGAATTATGCCTTTGGAAGCATAGGAAGGCTTCGGAGTTGGGGATGCATTCTAGGTAGGGAACAGAATGAGGGTAAGCTGATACAGATCATGGCTTCAAAGAAGAGAAGAAGTGAGGTAGGGGGCCCTAGTGGGTGAAAGACAGCCAACATCACTCAGGAATTTTACTTTGATTTAATTGAAATTGTTTAACCATTATAGCATCGGTTAATGATCACGTTTGGGTCATGTGTCTTTTGATATGCCAGTAACAGCTATGAACCCTTCCTTTCCCCAGAAAGAGGCATATCCACACAACCTTATGCATGGCTGTTTGGGGACAGTGCTTTCCCGAAGGACATGTTAGGTGAATAGACCCTGGACTAATAATCCCTGAGTTTAGCCTTTATTTTGTTACCCATAAAATAGGTATAATAATGTGTATACATCATGGATCTGTTTAAAAGTTAAATAAGATGATGTATGTAAAGCTAAGTAAGTACCTGGCCCATGAAAACCCTGAAATGTTAGCTCCTCCTGCTGCTGTGCTGTTGCTGTTATCATAATCCTATTCATCATTAATTGGCCTTAAAAAAGGAAATGTTAAGATAAAAGTGGTGTTCTAGGAAAATAATTTTGTAAAGGATAAATTTGGGAAAACATGAACAATATGAGCAGTTAAGACATTACTAAAATGCCTGTACTTGGCTTGTGAATAGACAAGTGAATTCAAGAGGAAAAATCATAATTTTCTGTCTTAAGGACCATGGTGTGGGGAGAGAGCCCATAATTTGTGGTGGGAGAGAGGGGAGATAGGAATAAACCTTGGAGAATAGGCACGTTTGTGGGGCAATTAGAATGACAAATGAAACTAATAGAACTGAGGACATTTTGTGAAGTAGGTTTCTAGATAGAGCATAGGAGAAAATCTTGGAGAGAGGGAGAGAATGGAAGGTGAAGCTGATAGCCAGACAAGTAGTAAATTTAATAATTCTCAGCATAAGAGGGGACATAATACACGCAAAGGAAAAAAAAAAGAGGGAGCCAAGTGCTTGCAGCAGAATGTTGCCTGTGTTATGTAAGCCTGCCCATTGGCCTGGTCATAAGGAAAAAAGAATGCATGTGGGCTTGATTTTGTGACTTCTCTTGGTCCCTGGCTGAGGATGGATAAATTCATCACTTTTTGTTTTATCGTGATAAAGTATACATAACATAAAATTTACAGTTTTAACCATCTTCTAAGTGTACAGTTCAATAGCATTAAGTACATTTACACTGAAGCGCAACCATCACCACCATCATCTCCAGAACTTTTTCATGTTCCCAAACTGAAACTCTGTACCCATTAAACAGGTACTCCCCATTTCCCCCTTCCCCAGCCCCTGGCAACACCATTCTACTTTCTGTCTCTATGGAATTAATTACTTTTTAAATAGAAGAGATTTGGGCCCCTCTACAATCTTAGAAATCTTTCAGGAACTTTCCAGTCAATCAGAGTGCCCTTCCCCAAAACTGGGACACTTTACAGCTGGGCATGTAGTGAGAAGAGAAGGAATACTCTGTAATAGCGGTCCCCAACCTTTTTGGCACCAGGGACCATTTTCATGGAAGACAATTTTTCCATGGACTGGGGGCAGGGCATGGTTTCCAGATGATTCAAATGCATTACATTTATCGTGCCCTTCATTTCCATTATTATTACATTGTAATATATAATGAAATAATTATACAGCTCACCATAGGTTGGGGACCCCTGCTCTATAATAAGACTTGGAAACAGCATCATTCCTTTTCCAAGCCTGACTTTGGGTTTGCATTTACGGCTTTCAGGATCCCCATGTTATGGTGGAAGCTGTGTCCCAATATTTCATCTACATCTCTCAAAACACAGTGAAGAAGAGGAGAGGATATGAGATGGTTTATTTAGCTAATTACTGTGCTCTGGGTGCTGATGATGCCAAAATCAATAAGAGCAACAATCGACAAGGGTCTTCTCTGCCTTGAAGGAGATTTCAAGTCTAGTGAGAGAGATAGACGTAGAAACAAAGTATAATGTAGTAACCTATACAATGAAGGTATTTGCAAAGTGATTTGGAAGCATGGCAGAACACCAAAGAACTTTTCCTAGGGAATAGAGTAGTACATCTCAAAGTGTGTTTGGAAAAACTAATCTCATGAAATCTTTGATAAAAGGATACTTTGGTCAAATACATTGGGTTCTTTATTAGGAGATTCGTAATCCAAATTAGCATATTAAAAGCTCTGAAAAGTAAAGAAACTAACTTAGTATTTTCTAATTTTTTTATTGTGGTAAAATTATACATAACATAGAATTTACCATTTTAACCATTTTTAAGTTCTGTGACATTAAGTACAGTCACATTGTTATACAACCATCACTACTATCCATCTCTAGAATATTCCAGTTTTTTTTTAAATTTTTAAAATTTTTTTATATATATATATATATTTTAGAGACAGGGTCTTGCTATATTGCCCAGACTGGAATGCAGCGGCTATTCACAGGCTCGATCCCACTACTGATCAGCACGGGAGTTTTGACCTGCTCCGTTTCCAACCTGGGCCGATTCACCCCTCCTTAGGCAACCTGGTGGTCCCCCGCTCCCAGGAGGTCACCATATTGATGCCGAACTTAGGGCGGACACCTGATCGGCATAGCGCACTACAGCCCAGAACTCCTGGGCTCAAGCAGCCTCCCGTCTCAGTCTCCCGAGTAGCTGGGACTACAGGCGTGCACCACCGCGTCTGGCTATTTCATTTTTTTTAACAGTGAACTTTATTTCTGCTAGACATCTATAAACTTCTCACAGAATGTTCTTTGTGAAAAGGTGGTATTTCATGAAGTAGATGAAATATATGCTGAGGAGTTGAAGGATCTTACAGGCTGGGATCTTTGAAATAGATAACTTCCTGCCTCATGCCTATGAGAATTCGGGGTTTAATATTCATGGTTGTGCCAGATTGTCTCCATGGTAGTAAAAGCTTACATGGGACATAGCTACAACCAGGTACCTGCTCATAACTAAAGAACGGTTGAAGGGAGTGAGAACTGTGGTTAGGCTAGCTTGTAGTCCTAGTTTCTTTATTCTCTCTCTGTGCATGTGCTATGTTATCTCTAGCCTCTTTCTCCCTCCCACTCCCCAATTCATACTGTCTCACCCAAGCTATGTCTTGCTTCCTCATCTATAGTTTTTTTCCCCTCCCAGCTCCTGGGCAAGACTCCCTCTATTCATACATAGCCTTTACCACACCTCTGATTTGTGTCAGAGATTACATATTTTGGAAGTTCTTTTGAACTTTCCTCACAATATCAGAAACATAGTGTAGCCTGTTTGGCCCTGACTACTTTTCCTGGGTTGTGTTATTAGTGTTGCCGGAATATGATGGGTTCTGGCCGTTTCCTGTAATGTGCATCGGGATGGGTTTAATTTCAGTCAGAATTGGCTAAATTACTAGTCATAGGCAAGAGCTGCTGTTAGGTTCATTTTATAGATATGGAAACAGAAGTACAATCACTGTTAGGATTTTTTTTTCATGTTATTTGAAATACAAAGATTATGAGCCAGAGCTCTCTTCCGTGATAAACAGAGTTTACTATGAAGTAAGAGATAATTTTAAAAAGATTTTTTTTTAAATGCAAAGATTAGGATCTAATTTTGGAGTTTTTGCTTTAGGCTTAGTCATATTAAAACTACTTTTTGCTATTTTGAGGCCAGGGAGCCCAGGATTATCCTCTTCATTCTAGTTATGTTAGAAGTTGGGGTCTATGTTAGTTGTCTCAAGTAAGCTCTGAAAGGGGTTTGTTGGGGAGACAGGATCTTTTTTTTCCCTAGCATTCTATATGAGCCAGTTTTCTGAAAAGACCTGTTATAGGATCAGTCTCATTCACTGTTCCCTTATGTGCTGTTGTGTGTTTGAAGGTCAGTTTTAAAACATTGATGTAATAGTCTCATGATTTATCTAACACAAGTGTTAGCTCAAAGAGTTGGAGATAAATATGTTTAATTAGTAAAACTAAAAAGAGTTTTGTTTTCCCAGGTTGATATTTCTTTGATAGCAAATAAATCTATACAAGAACCTAATTTATTTATTTTTTTCTGTTGATTCTCTATTTTGGCAGGAACTTGATCTCAAAATAGCAATTAAGTCTTGTCGTGTAGAGCTAAATACCAAAAACAGAGAACGGTGGTGCCATGAAATCCAGATCATGAAGAAGTAAGTGTACTTGA
>NW_012153396.1:1753636-1755552 GCF_000956105.1 Propithecus coquereli | reverse complement strand
AAGAGATTCACCATGTTCATAGCGCATTATTCTCGATAGCCAAAAGGTGGAAGCAACCCAGTATCCACCAACAGAGAAATAGGTAAACAAAATGTGGTATATACCATAAAATGGAATATCATGCAGCCTTAAAAAGGAAATTCTGACACATGCCACAACATAGATGAACCTTGTGGACATTATGCTAAATGAAATAAGCCAGTTACACAAATACTGCATTATTCCACCTATATATGGTATTTAGAGTAGTCAAATTCATAGCAAAAGAAAGTAGAATGGTGTTCGCCAGGGGTGAGGGGAAAGTGGAATGGAGAGTTATTTTTAATAGTTACAGAGTTTCAGTTTTGTAAAATTAAAGTTTTGTGCCTGGGTAGAAGTGGTGGTAGCAAAACAATGTGAAAGTATTTGATGTCACTGAACTGTACACTTAAAAATGATTAAGATGGTAAATTTTATGTTATATGCATTTTGCCACAATCAAAATGTAAAAATTATTTCAGTTAAAAAAAAGGTCAGCTAGGTATTATCAGACTCAGCTCTCTGAAGACAGAATCTATGTCTTCTAGATCTCGGGAAGTGTTCATCTATTATTCTTTCTAGTTAAATAACAATCACTATTCTCATGTCTTTGGCACTTACTTTTGTTAGTGTATCTATTGCTTTGTAAAAATTTACCCCAAAATTTAGCCCCTAAAACAACAACAATTTAGTATCTCACAGTTTCTATGGCTTAGGAATTTGGGAGTGGCTTAGTGGGGTGGTTCTAGCTCAGGGTCTCCCCTGAGACATCTCAACATGTTTATATGTTTACTGGAGCTGCTGTAATCCAAAGGCTTGACTGGGGCTGGAGTATCCACTTCCAAGCTCACTTACATGGCCATTGGCCAGGGGCACATGTTCCTTACCATGTTGGCGTCTCCATAGGAAGCTTGAATGTCTTTATGACATGGCAGCAGACTTACCCCAGAGTGAGTGATCTGAGAGAGAGAGAGAGAGCAAGATGAAGGCTCACACAACTTTTATGATCTTTCCTCAGAAGTCATGTCATACTCCGTCCTTCTATCACATTATATTTGTTACAAATGAGTCACAGCCTGCATTCAAGGGGAGGAGAATTAAGCTCCTGAGGGGAGAAATAGACATATTTTAAAACTTCCCTGGGTAGTGTGCTAAGTGCTTTATAGATCATTCTTCTAGTTATCACAGCAATCTTATATTTAGGTATTATCTCTATTTTGTAGATGAGGAAGTTGAAGCTCATAGAATCACACAGCTGGTAGTTAGTAGAGTGTGGATTTGACATGAGCACTTTTTGACTCCAATACCTGTGCTCAATTCACTTTAATGGTTCAAACCTGGCTATGTGGCAGAATCACCAGAAAAGCTTAACACTATAAATTCTTAGGCCCTACACATGGAAATTCTGTTTCTTTAGGTCCCTAGGACATGAAAATCTATTCCAGTTTTGGGAGCCACTGCCATCATGATCATGATGATGACAACTGGGATATGATATATTACTAATTTTTTAAAAAACTGTTAGAAAGCAATATATAGTGTGATTCAGTATGTGCTGGAAAATTTATTTGTGAACAGATTAAAAACTGAAAGGAAATATACCCAAATTTTAATAATCTTCATCTCTGGGTGACATTGTAAGTAATAATGGAAGAGACAGTATGATATAGGCTTTGGAGCCAGACTACAAGATTTCAGTCCTTACTTGACTACCTGCTTGGCTGTGTGGTCATGCTCAGCCACGATCTCTGTGTGATCTTATGTTACCTAACCAATTTGTGCTTCACTTTTCTCCTGTGTGATGAAAGTATTAATAAATCTACCTATAACAGGATTATTATGACAAGTAATTCAGTTAATATATGTTAAGTATTTACTGCTTGGCACATAGAAATAGT
>NW_012153396.1:1708772-1752311 GCF_000956105.1 Propithecus coquereli | reverse complement strand
TACCTCTAAGAAATTATCTTAAAAATCTGTTACCATTGATGCTAAATTAAAACTAGGATCTTTTATTTATTTTTTATTTTTGACTAGGAGTCTTCTCTGTCTTATAGATGCCCCAATTACTGACCAAAAGATGATATGAAATGACCTTACTCAATTTTACTGTCGCCCCTCCAATTGACGTAGTAGTTTTGTTTACAGTGGAATTGCATCTCTTTGGGGGATAGGTCATCAAGTCAATTCTTAGGGTGAAAATCTCTGTTTAATCAGAATTACTTGTGAAAAATTCCTAAAATAACAAGTATCTAGGCCTTTGAAAGAAGCTCAAAAACCAAGAATTTGTTTCCTCATATATTTCGGTTTTGTTTCTTTTCTTAGATCATGGGGGCCAAAGTCCAGTTGAAGAGGGTGATTTAGGTGGGAGTAAAAGGCTATAAAAGTTATAGGGATCTTTTCAATGACTTGTTTCATTTGTTTTTAATGTTTATTCTAATAAGTTGAGTATATATTATAATTCTGTAGTATTTGTTTAATATTACTATATTTTCTATGACAAAAATGTGAACTACTGTAATATTAGTTATGTAGTTATGATTATCCATATAAATTTGAGTGTCAGAGCTGATCTATATGAAATGTGAGGTGAATTTTTTTTTTTTTAACTCAGTGTTTTCTGTTACTTCAAAATATACTTTAAACTTTATTTAGGGTCTGGGATTCGATACTTGCACGAAAACAAAATTATACATCGAGATCTAAAACCTGAAAATATAGTTCTTCAGGATGTTGGTGGAAAGGTAAATGAAACCTAGAGAAATATTTCATGCCTATTAAATATAGTCTCCCTGATACAGTTAGTCATGGAGCTTTGGTATCTTTGCTGTGTACCCATAACACTTCATGCTTGTTCTGTTTTAGTCCTCACCACACTGAACTGTAGTTTTATGTTTAGTTTTTTGTCTCCTCCGCTAAACAGTGCCTCCCTTATAGAGGAACTATACCTATCTTGTTCATGTCTGTTTTTTCAACACAGTATCTATCAGAGATACAGGCAGAGAGTAAATAATTTGTTAACCTTTACCATTTTATAAAGCACATCCAAAACATATACACATGCATCCTGGGTCCACTTTAAGAAAAAAAAAAAAGTATGTATTTTTTAAAGCTCATTCTCCTTCTCCCAAATCCTAAGTTCTATATTTAGTTAAAATTTAAAACCTTGATTTCTCTAATTCCTAAATGAGTCATCTTGAGAAGAACCAGAAATTGTGAATTGACTCTTAAAATGTTCATTTTCATCAGTAATTTGAGCAATTTTCTTGTTTCTAGCTTCCAAGTTCCATTCCAATAAAGACTTAAAGCCAAGAGTCTGAAACTTGCATTGATTATGTTCTTTTTAGTTAGTAAAGATGGTGGTTGGTCAGTTGGATGGAACCTTGGTGATGCTTCTTCTCTTAGGAGCCTTTTGTGTATGTTAGTACCAATTAGTTCTGCTTTTTTTTTTTTTTTTCGGTATCCAAAGACTTTGGAACATTCTTGAAGTTAGATAGGTGTTTACTTAGATTTAATCCACTCTAAGGTGGTATGATGCTTCAAGTTTAGAAGTCAGTCTTACCTCTGCTTTCCAGTTTCATGAATCAAGCTTATTCTGAATATACCAAAATAAAAATTAGTAGCCAATCTGTATTTAAATTTTACCAGGTATCAAGCACTGTGTTAAGTTCTTTACTTTCACTGCTTCATTGAATCTTAATAAAACTTCTGTGAAGTAGGGACTGTTAGTAATTCCATTAAGTCACTTAAGAGCACATGCCTAGTTAAGTGGTGGAGGTTAGACTTGAAACATGTTTGTGTTATTTCAGAGCCTAAGCTTTTCACCGCCAACCCCTCTACAGCTTTATAAGGACATTGTTGCCTTTCCTTTTCAAATTTCTTGACCATTTAATACTTACTCTTATTATTATTATTTTGCAGATCACGCATAAAATAATTGATCTGGGATATGCCAAAGATGTTGATCAAGGAAGCCTGTGTACATCTTTTGTGGGGACACTGCAGTATCTGGTGAGACCTTTATTGTTTCCTTGAATTTAAGTGTACAAGATTCTCATTCTTATTTCTGAAGGTCATGAATATATTAGTTCCGAAATTAAGTACCTTTCCCATATAGTGTTGGCATTTAAAGCATTTTCTCTTTTTAAGGCCCCAGAGCTCTTTGAGAATAAGCCTTACACAGCCACTGTTGATTATTGGAGCTTTGGGACCATGGTGTTTGAATGTATTGCTGGATACAGGCCTTTTTTGCATCATCTGCAGCCATTTACCTGGTAAGAAATGAATGGGAACTTAATAAGGAATGGAAATTTTTTCAGTTGTCTGCCTTTTTCTTTCTTTAATGGTCTAACTGCTTTTTAAACCACAATTGAGTAAAACCAAATGGCAAGAAATCTTAGAGTGTTTGTGAGAATCAGGTTGTCAACTATGGTAGTTTTTATTTTTATAGCCATGAGAAGATTAAGAAGAAGGATCCAAAGTGTATATTTGCATGTGAAGAGATGACAGGAGAAGTTCGGTTTAGTAGCCATTTACCTCAGCCAAATAGCCTTTGTAGGTAAGTGTATTTTAGCTGAGGAAGTTTGCCTCAGTTTCTCCAGGGTTGTAAAAGAACAGTAGAGTAGTTGTCTGTTTTGGGTAGCATTATCCAGTAGAACTTTCTGTGATGATGGAAACATTCTATATCCCTGTTGGCCACATGAGTCTATTGAGCACTTGAAAAGTGGCTAGTGGGACTGAGGAATTTTAAATAAATAGTAAATGTGAATAGCTGCTTTTGGCTGTCCAATATAGTGACTACCATATTGGACAGCATAGGTCTAATGGAAACGAGAACTATGGCCATTTGACTAATTGGCTTAGGTGCTAAGAAGACTCCTGGGATAATGAAGTAAATGAGTTCCTTGGAGAATGGAATTGGACTCAATCTGTTGGAGTTACTAACATATATGTGGGTTTTATGTTGTTTTTATGGAGAAAAGTTTGTCCCCTGTCATTTCATGAATTATTTGAAGGATATAAAAGGGTACAGACAAGTGATGGAAAAGGAAATGGACAACCTATAAAAAACATTTTTAACAATACTAAAGGAAAATTAGGACATAATGATTTTCACCCTATTCTTGTACATTTTTTAGTTTAATAGTAGAACCCATGGAAAACTGGCTACAATTGATGCTGAATTGGGACCCTCAGCAGAGAGGAGGACCTGTTGATCCTGCTTTGAAGCAGCCAAAATGTTTTGTATTAATGGATCACATTCTGAATTTGAAGGTTAGTTTTAATGGGATCTACTTCATAAGCCCTGCATTGAAGTTAACAAGTTTATTTGGAAAATGAGCATAAATGTATTTTAATAATCTTTTCCTGATGTTTATTTGAAAAAAGAAAATGATATTCTTAGAGCTGATGCTTTTTTATTTCTTTAGCAAGCTTTCTCAGTTTGCTTTTATGTGGTCTTTATTACTCCTTTGAAGCATCTTTTTTATTTTTCCCTTCCCATGTTGTTGCCAATATCATCTCATTCATTTATGTCTAGTCATACTGGATTTGGTTTGGTGAGGAAAGTTCCTACTTGGCTTTCATGCCTTTATACTTACTCCCCATGCTATAGTCCATGCTACATGAACTGCCTTTCTCATCTTCTGAAAATGCTTTTTGATTCTGTCCGAGAAACTAACATAGTTCTTTTTTGCCTACCAAAGCAAGTGTAAACTGATATGCTTGGCTTTTTTGGGCTTTCGCCAACCAAGTATTGCTTTGTACCTGCTTCTCTTAACCTTTACCTCACTCATTGTGCTTGTCACTGTTCATTATGCCTCAAACTCATTATCCATTTTTGTGCTTTGGCAGATGCTGTCTTTCTGCCTGGTATGTTCTCCATCTCTGTGCATCTCCTCACCTAGGCTGGCATATCTTTAAGAACTTTTTTTAAAATGGTATCTGCCATATAGGTTTGTCACTTAATCATATTTATTAATACTTTGTTTTCTAATTATTTATCATCTTCTAGTCATGCCTCTCCACATAGATTGTCATCTTCGTCAGGGATTGTTTTACTACTTTTATTAACAATCACCCATCCCACCCCATCCCTACCCCAGCATTCTGTATAGAGCACGGCATGTATCAGGTTCTCAGTAAATTATTCATTGATATGAATGAGAGGTTAGATAGGTCTATGGTGCTGTACACCCAGAAACAACTCTCATCTGCATTCCTTTATAATGATTATAATACCTACCACATTCTGCCTTGTATTTTAGTTCTCTTCGTGTATCTTAATATCTTCTATTTGACTATAATCGTATGGAGGGCAAGGATCATAAGTTACTCAGTTTGCTTACCCACTACTACCACCACAACACACTAGTGTGTACCATAGTAGGTACTCTATTTGAGTAAACAAAAAGATAAATTTAGGTTGTATTTCCTTTCCTTCTTTCTGCTTCTTTTTAGAGACAGGGTCTTGCTCTGTCGTTCAGGCTGGAGTACAGGGGAGCGATCATAGCTCACTGCAGCCTTGAACTCCTGGGCTCAAGCAGTCCTCCCGTCTCAGCCTCCCAAGTAGCTAGGACTACAGGCTTGTGCCACCACGCCTGACTAATATTTCTTATTTTTTTTAGAGATGGAGTCTCGCCATATTGCCCAGGCTGGTCTCAAACTTCTGGCCTCAAGCAATCCTCCCACCTCAGCCTCCCAAAGTGCTGGGATTATAAGCGTGAACCAGTGTACCCGGTCCTCCTCCTTTCTTTTGCTCCCTTCTGGTTTGGAGCTTTGGTAGTGGGATGCCATGATCACTTCTACCTTGACAGATACCTGGTGTAAAAGTAAATGTCCAGTGTAGCATTTACATCCTAAGTTTCTGCTGTTGCTATTAGTGGCAGCTGTCATAGTGTGAAATCTGGCTAGACTGGGAAGGCATGGAAAATCTCAGGTAGTATATTTGTAAATATATGTTAATTTTGAAGATTATCCTCCCACTCCCTTTTAAATATAAAAGATTATTATATGTTAAAGGATAGTCTGTTAATAGTATGCTAAGAGAAATACTGGTAATCTTTTTTAAACACTTGGAATTTACATTAAAAAGATCAGTTTCAGGTTATAAAAGCAGTTTGGTATTTCTGTAACACCACTTACTTGAGCATCTATGTCAGGATTTGTAAGTAGAAATAATAGTGGCTCTTCAAACTAAAAGGCTTCTGCACAGCAAAGGAAGTAAACAAAATGAAAATGCAACCTATGGAATGGGAAAAAATATTTCTAAACCATATGTTCAATAAGAAGTTAATATCCAAAATTTATAAGGAACTCATATAACTCAATACCAAAATCATAAATAATTCAATTAAAAATGGTCCTAAATAGACATTTCTCAAAAGAAGAAATTTGGATGGTCAACAGACATAAAAAGGTGCTCAGCAACTCTAATCATCAGCGAAAAGAAAATCAAAACCACAGTGAGATGTCACCTTATACCTGTTAGGACAGCTGTCATAAAAAGATAAAAGATAAAATGTTGGTGAGGATGTAGAGAAAAGGGATCCCTTGTATATGTTAGTAGGAATGTAAATTAGTACAGCCATTATGGGAAACAGTATGGAGGTTTCTCAAAAAATTAAAAATAGAGCTATGATATGATCCAGCAATCCCACTTATGGGTATATATCCAAAGGAATTGAAAATGGGATTGCCAAGAGGTTCTGTAGTCCTATGTTCATTGCAGTGTTATTCATAATAGCCAAGATACAGAAACAACCTAAATGTCCTTTGACAGATCAATGGTTGGGGGAAACGTGGTATATATACAATGAGATATTATTCCGCCTTAAAAAGAAAAGAAAGAAATCTTGCCAGCATAATGTCCTGCCAGGATAAACCTAGAGGACATTATGCTAAGTGAAATAAGCAAGAGAAATACTGCATGATCTTATTTATATGTGGAATCTAAAATAGTCGAACTTACAGAAGCAGACGATAGGATGGTGGTTGCCAGGGGCTAGGGACGAAGGGGAGAATATAGTGATGTTGGTCAAGGGGGTACAAAAAACGGTAACTACGAAGAGGTGATAGATATGTTAATTAGCTGAAATGTGATTATTTCACAATGTATATCAAAACATCAAGTTGTATACCTTAAATATACACAATTTTTATACATAAAAAATATTAAATTGTCACAAAGTAGAATGTTTAAAAGACCAAAAAGAGATACTTCAGGGGAGAGGGCATGAGGGGGGCTATAGATGAAACAAGACTGGCTGTATGTAAATAATGGTTGAAACTAGGCAAGGCATTCACAGGATTAGGAAGGGAGTTTATACTGTCATTTATAGCTTTGTGTGCTTGAAAATGGTCGTTAAAATTTATATTTTAAGGGGGGGGAAAGAAATAATAATGGCCTGGATTAATGCTTTACCTTTGTAGTAAGAATTTCCAGCAGAGATAATTTTAATCATTTGCATATACTAGCTAATGTAAGGCATGGAGAAATGTAGGCATTAATTTTGTATGACATATCTAAGGACAGTGGAAGGAAGAGAATTTAAAATCATGTTATGTTCAAAAGACCGACCTCCAACTTTGTGGCTGTGGCTGTCTTTCGTTACCTGGGTAGAGCTCCACCTGACTCAGCCTCACACTCACGTGGCCTATATAAGGCTACTTTTACTGAGACTTTAGGTAAGAGTAATAAGACTGTTCTTATCTAACTTTGGGCCCTTACGCAGGTCACTGCTCTGGGATTTGGTGGCCTTAATGGGAACAACAATGCTTTCTTGTTTAAAGAGAGACATAACTCTCTATCAGATGATTATTTCTTGAGGCAACATGAAGTAGACAGGAGTTCAGATTCAAGCTCTACCAGTTATCAGCTGTGTGATCCCTAACACGTTATTTAACTCAGAACTCTGGGCAGGGCATGGTGGCTCACACCTGTAATCCTAGCACTCTGGGAGGCCAAGGCGGGAGGATCACCTGAGATCAGAAGTTTGAGACCAGCCTGAGCAAGAGTGAGACCCTGTCTCTACTAAAAATAGAAAAATATTAGCCAGTTGTGGTGTTGTGCACCTGTAGTCTCAGCTACTTGAGAGGGTGAGGCAGGAGGATCACTTGAGCCCAGGAGTTGGAGGTTGCTTTGAGCTAGGCTGATGCCACGGCACTCTAGCCCAGGTGACAGAGCAAGACTATCTCAAACAAAAAAAGAACTCTGGTTTCTCCCTCTGTTAAAATGGACATTAGAAGATCTAATTAATGAGGATGCTATGTGAAAGCACTTAACTCTGTGGTTGACATCTATTAGGCACTTCAGAAATGGGAATGTTTCCTTTTAGGTGTATGTTAATGTTTTTCAAAATAAATAAGTGTAATTTTTTTAAATTGTGATTTTTATTTCTTGATTTTGTGCATCTCTAGAACTTTGAAATTTTGTTGGAACAAACATCTCTTGTAGTAGAAAAGTAAAACTGTTCTTCCATTTTCAGAATGTGATTTTGTAATTATAGCAGGAGATCTCACTTTGGAGAATGAGTGAATCTTATTTAGTGTAGAAATAATGCCTTTTGCTCATAATCCCCTTTTAGTGTCTCATACTGAATCTTTCATATAGCAAATAATTAATAAATTTATCTTTTTTCTTATTTATACAGATAGTACATATCCTAAATATGACTTCTGCAAAGATAATTTCTTTTTTGTTACCACCTGATGAAAGTCTTCATTCACTGCAGTCTCGTATTGAGCGTGAAACTGGGATAAGTACTGTTTCTCAAGAGCTGCTTTCAGAAACAGGAATTTCTCTGGATCCTCGGAAACCAGCTTCTCAGTGTGTTCTAGATGGAGTTGTAAGAGAATTCTAATATACCTGGAGTATAAGAAATCTGTTTCTGTGGAGGAATTGCGTGCCCTGCATTTTTTGATGCATACTTCGAATTCTTTAGGGGGTGGTGCACATTTTATAATAATTTTTTAGTTTTGTCCTACTCCTGATTGTTACCATTGCTTTGCTAGGCAAACAAGGTAGAAATGAAACATTTATTGTTTTGAACTTTGTAAGACTTTTTCTTTGGTGCCAGTTCTTTGCTCCCACTCTCTATTCCTTGTATTTGAAGCCTTTGTACTTTGAAATTAGATCCCCAGTCTCATAGGTCCCATAAATAGGTGGTAAAATATGATGTGGTCATGACTTTTTTTTCCCCATTTTTTCTTTTTATGGCTTTATTAAGGCTTATTTTTAAAATATCATGTAATTCACCCATTTCAAGTGTATGATTCAGTAATTTTTTTTAGTAAATTTACCAAATTGTGCAGCTATCACCCTAAATCAGTTTAAAAACATTTCCATCTCAGTAAGATCCCTTATGTTCATTAACTGTTAATCTCCATTCTGCCCACCAAAGGCAACCACAAATCTATTTTCTATCTCCATAGATCTGCCTTTTCTAAACATTTCATATAAATGGAATTATGCAAGATGTAGTCTCTTATGTCTGACGACTTTGACTTAGACATTATATTTTTGAGGTTCATCCATGTTGTAGCATGTATAAGTACTTAATTCCTTTTGATTACTAAATAGTATTTTCAGTGTGTGTGTGTGTGTTTGTGTGTGTGTGTGTGTGTGTATGTGTATGCCTTTTTGGTTTTGGTGATTGTTTTTCACTTTCACCCATACTAAAGTTTGGGTTTTTTTCCTTAACGAAAGTATAGATTCTGTATCTATAAGATGTGTGCTAATATACATTGACTTTGTTCATTTGCATTTCGAAGTAGGAAATCTGGTGCATAAGTAGAGCGCCTAGGATTTTCAAGTATCTTTGAGCAGAATTTTAATTGTTTGTTTCTTTTTTAGAGAGGCTGTGATAGCTATATGGTTTATTTGTTTGATAAAAGTAAGACTGTATATGAAGGGCCATTTGCTTCCAGAAGTTTATCTGATTGTGTAAATTATATTGGTAAGTACAGTCCATTTAGGGGCTAAGCTTTATCACATTAACTGCCATGTGAGTTGTATTTAACTCATGCAAGTTTTGAGCCCAGGGCCTTGTAAAGCATATGTAACTCACATCTCTTTACCTAGGGAGCTGCGTCAACTATTTTTCAAGTTACATATAACTCACACACAGAAAACAATAAAAAATAACAAATTTTTCATTAAATTAGAAAGGATTGTTTTGTTTTTGAAGTTTTTATTCTATTTTTGTAATAAAACACTGTGGCCACAAGGAAAAATTTTTTTTTTGTTGTGTGGCAGTTAATGCGTTAAACCTGAAATAATGTAATTTTTACTTTCAATATGATTAGTAGAAATGGTCTTTTGGTGTTTCTGTTCTGTATCTCTCATACTTGGAGTTTCTATATATGGTAAAAATGGATTTATGTTGTTTGGAAGGTGAAAAGGTAGATTTTAAATCATCACCAGGTCCCTCATTTAAGACGGGATTTACTTTCCTGAGGATAGGCCTCTCACAGGAGAATGAAACTTCACTGTTAATTAAACCTCCTTAATTGTCCCTTTATTATTTAAACATGTTCAAATATTTATTTCATTTTATCCTATAAATACTGCTTTATGTTCAAATGTTTTAATTTATCCTGTGAAAATTATTTTCTTTTGAAGAAGTGTTTAATCAATTTATTTCTACACAAACTAAAACAAAGCACAAAATTGTAAAATCAAGAATAAAGGGCCGGGCGCGGTGGCTCATGCCTGTAATCCTAGCTCTCTGGGAGGCCGAGGCGGGCGGATTGTTTGAGCTCAGGAGTTCGAAACCAGCCTGAGCAAGAGCGAGACCCCGTCTCTACTAAAAATAGAAAGAAATTAATCGGACAACTAAAAATACATAGAAAAAATCAGCCGGGCATGGTGGCGCATGCCTGTAGTCCCAGCTACTCGGGAGGCTGAGGCAGAAGGATTGCTTGAGCCCAGGCGTTTGAGGTTGCTATGAGCTAGGCTGACGCCACGGCACTCTAGCCCGGGCAATACAGTGAGACTCTGTCTCAAAAAAAAAAAAAAGAATAAAATTGAGCATAAGGGCTAAAATATATGTAATCTGTCCTCTCTTACTTTTTTATTAGTTTTCTCTTGAATTTTTCTTTTAAATTGAGGCATAGTTTACATATAGTGAAATGCACAGATCATATAGTTTGATGATTTTTGACAAATGTATATACTTGTGCAGTCCATACCATAATCACAATATAGAACATTTCCTTCATCTCGGAAAGTTCCCTCATGTCTCTTTCCAGTCAATCTTCCTTTCCTCAGACCTTTATTAAATTTTTTTTTTTTACTAATTTTTTTACTTTTTTTAAAATAGTAAAATTGAGCAGATAGTACAGAGTTCTCATGTAACCCCTCGTCCTTCACATATGTAGTTACCTCTATTGTTAACATCTTACATTAGTATAGTACATTTGTTATGATTAATGAACCAATATATTATTATTAACTAAAGTCCATACTTTATTCAGATTTTCTCTGATTTTACCTAATGTCCTTTTTCTGTTATAAGATCCCATCCAGGATACCAGATTACATTTAGGTTTCATGTCTCCTTAGGCTCTGCTGTGAAGGTTTATCAGACTTTCCTTGTTTTTGATGACTCTAACAGTTTTTAGGAGTACTGGTCAAGTATTTTGTAGGATGCCCCTCTGTTGAAATTTGTCTTTTTTTTTTCATAATTGAGATTATGGGTTTTTGAGAGAAAGATCACAGCAGTAAAGTGATATTTTCATCACATATAAAGGATAATTATGAATTACGACGGTTGGGTTAAACCTTGATCACCTGGCTAAAGTAGTGTTTGTCAGGTTTCTCCACTATTAAGTTTAATCTTTGCTACCCTTTCCATACTGTACTCTTTGGGAAGAAGTCATCATGCATAACCCGCACTTAAGGAGTGGGGAGTTATGCTCCCCTCCTTTAGCATACAGTATCTACATAATTTATTTTTAACTCTTCTGCATGGAGATTTATCTCTTCTCATTTATTAATTTGTTCATTTATTTATATCATTATGAACTCATGATATTTATTTTATACTTTGCATTATAATCCAATACTAGTTTATTTTGTTGTGCAAATTGTTCCAGCTTTGGCCATTAGGAGCTCTTTAGTTGGCTCTTATACCCCTTTTACATGCCCCCATCAATGAGTTGTTTTATTTCATTTGTTTGTTTGTTTGTTTGTTTCTTTTTTAGCACTTCCTTACATTCTGGCACTACAAGATATGCTCTAGCTTCATCTTGTGTATTTCCTGAGCCAGTCCTAGAATCAGCCATTTGTCCAAGGAACCCTGGTTCCTTCTATTCAAAAATAGTATTAGAAATCAAGATCTGAGCACTAGGTGTGCTTGTTGCTATTGGGGTTTCATGTCTTTTAGGCCCTTTCAGGCTTTACTTTTTAAAGTATATGATTTTGGGGAATGGGGGGGGAGCAGTCAGGTTTCCCTCCCTCAGACTCAAAAAAAAAATGTTTGATATGGTTTGTTTTTTTTTTTTTTTTGGTTTTGTTTTTGGTCATTGTAGGGAAACCAGGAGAAAGTGTGGCTATATAAAAATAGAAGAAAAGTTGGCACACACTTGTAGTCTTAGCTACTTGGGAGGCTGAGGCGGGAGGATCACTTGAGCCCAGGAGTTCAAGTCCAGCCTGGGCAACATAGCGAGATGCCAACTCTTAAAAAACAGAATAAAAGAAAGGTTAATTGAGGCTACTAGTAGGAAGGCAAAGATTTTTCTAGATATATAGCTTTATTTTTTAAAAAGTCTGCTTCAGATAATGTGTTTTCTAAGTCTGCTACTAGTGCAGCAAATTTTGCCTAACCTTTCTCTGAAGCTTTTCATGAGAAAAGAATAACAGAGAATATACTTGCCATCTTAAAGTATAAGATGAAGTTCTTTCAATGTTGGAGAATTTCCTATGTTAAAATGGCATTTCATTGAACTTAACATATACCTGCCATACTTTTAGAAAAGCAGAATTCCTTTTACCAAAGAACAGGCAAGAGAGAATCATAAATAGATAATTTTTTAAAGTCCGTCATTGAAGAAAGCATATCTTATTAAACTGCCATTTACCCTGTATGTTGTTTTGAAGCTGGGTCAGTGGTTCAGGAGATGAAATTTATTATTCAGAAGCAGGAAAGACTATGGTGGATTGTGGAGGAGATGCGACTTGATTTAGAACTTGAAAGAAATAAAGAATTTTGGATCAGCAGAGTGAAAACTTATTCCAGGTTGGAAAGAAACAAGTAAAAAAGACAGATATAGGAACAGTCTCCGCTTCTGTGAGGGTAGTGATTATGTCATTCATTTTTTTTCCCTTTGTATCTGGAGCAGAGCTTATGTATTGCCGGTGCTCGCTAAATGTATATTGAACTGAATTAAATGGTAACAAGTGGTTCTTTCAGGCATAGTTTCTGGCATCTATGGGAATGCTATTTGTGTGGACAGGAAATCACAGGGAATGATAAATATACTCTCAAATCCTCAAAAGTAACTCCCCTCCCCTTTTTCTCATCTTCTTGCATATAGTACAGGACAGCAAAATACAGCTTCCAATTATACAGCTGCGTAAAGTATGGGCCGAAGCAGTGCACTATGTGTCTGGGCTGAAAGAAGACTACAGCAGGCTCTTTCAGGGACAAAGAGCAGCGATGTAAGCAGATTCCATTGTTTATAAGCACAATGTAATGATATACTCAAGAATTACTCTTGCCAGTTTTCACTAATCAATGTTTCAGGCAATGCTAACATCTTGGGCTAATTTGAAATGTAATATTCTGATTAGATTTGTAGAATTCTTACTAATGATCTGAAACCATCCAATTGTAATGGCTTGAGAGTAGTAGTTCTTGAATACTAGTATAAGAAGCTTTGGGCTTATGGCAGTTTATATTTTTAAATTATGGTCTAGTGTTTCTGAATGCTGATAATATCTTTATTTTTTGCTATGGTTTAGGTTAAGTCTTCTACGATATAATGCTAACTTGACAAAAATGAAGAACACTTTGATCTCAGCATCACAGCAACTGAAAGCTAAATTGCACTTTTTTCAGAAAAGCATTCAGTTTGACTTGGAGAGATATAGTGAGCAGATGACTTATGGGATATGTAAGTGTCTGGGAAATGTATTTTTAAAAAGGGTCTAGTCTCTTGAAGCCATCTGCTATTTTGGCTTCTCAACTCATAGTGAGTTGTTTCACTTACCTTCACATTAGAACAAGAGACAAGACAACTTAAATTATCATAAACCATGTTTGTTTTCAATGTTTGCTGTGTTTTTTAATCCCTTAGTTGAGCAACTTAGTTTCACAATTAGACTAAAATTATTTAGCTCCAGAAAAATACAGAAGTGATTTAAGAATCTATGAATTTCAAACCTCATTTTTTTAATAGATACAAAGTCTGTACTGGGGTGACTTCTTAGCCAGTGCTGTGGACTGAATGTTTTTGTCCCCTCAAAATTCATATGTTGAAATTTTGACCCCCAAGGTGATGATATTAAAGGTGCGGCCTTTGGGGGTGATTAAGTCATGAGGGTGGAGCCTCCATGTTTGAGATTAGTGCCCTTATAAAAGAGGCCTGAGTGAGAGCCCTCACCCCTTCTGCATGTGAGGACACAGTAAGAAGACAGCCATCTATGAACCAGAAAAGGTCCTCACCAGACATTGAATCTCCCGGCACCTTGATTTTGGACTTCTCAGTGTCCAGAACTATAAGAAATAAATTTCTCGGGCATGGTGGCTCACACCAGCAATCCTAGCACTTTGGGAGGCTGAGGCGGGAGGATCACTTGAGGCCAGGAGTTCAAGAAATAAATTTCTGTTGTGTATATACCACCCAGTCTATGGTATTTTGTTATAGAAGCCCAAATGAGTCTTCAACTACTTATGTTTCTATAAATAATAATGCATATAATTCCAAGGTTATGATTTTTGCCAAACCACCTACTGTGAAGTCCTACTATTTTTTTTTATTGTACACAGTCTCCAAATTTTCAATATTTGACTCCAAGCTTATCTCCTTCAGAGGTACTAAGGAAATGTGAAAAAGTAGAGTTAAAATTTGAATAAGCTTGTAATCCTAGCACTCTGGTAGGGCAAGGCGAGAGGATCACTTGAGCTCAGGAGTTTGAGACCAGCCTGAGCAAGAGTGAGACCCCGTCTCTACTAAAAATAGAAAGAAATTAGCCAGACAACTAAAAACAGAAAAAATTAGCCAGGCGTGGTGGTACATGCCTGTAGTCCCAGCTACTTGGGAGGCTGAGGCAGGAGGATCACTTGAGCCCAGGAGTTTGAGGTTGCTGTGAGCTAGGCTGACACCACTGTACTCTAGCCCAGGCAACAGCGTGAGAGTCTCAAAAAAAAATTTTTTTTTTAAATAAACTGAAGAGGTCACCACCAGCATTTCTTTTTTCTTTTATGAAATAAATCCTTTGTAGGAAACAAGTACTGTTTGTACATTTGTTCTGAGCAAGGTATGTGTATGTGAGAATCTTGATCAATAGTGTCTAGTGTCCAGATGAGAAAAAATTTGCTCTCCAGAACTGGTTCTATGATTGATGTTCTATTTATGTTTGTGTATTATAGGCATTTTAGTGAAGGACAAAACATTGTAATTATTTCATTAAAATATCTTTCACTTGTCAAAGGCATACTATACAATTGTTGAAAAAGATTGAGGTAAATGTATATGTGCTAATGTTAAAAGATCACCTGGGTCTATAATTGGCAATGATGTTTTACATTGTGGAAAAAGATAAAGAAAAGAGTATATAGATGGTCTCACTTGTGAAGGAATAGGGTATGTGTCTATATAACAAATAATCCTAGTAAGATTCCTTGAGGTGAAGGGTAGAGAGAAGGAAGAGAAGTCTTTTCTTTTTATATCCTTTTATAATGTTTGATTTTTTAAAAAAAAAAATCTTACCTATGTATCACTTAAATTTTTTTTAAAGAGAAAACCATCTGTAGTAGTTTCCTAGGGCTTCCATAACAAAATACCATAAACTAGGTGGCTTAAAACAGCAGAAATTTATTGTGTCACAGTTCTGGAGGCTAAAAGTCCAAAACCAGGGTGTGGCAGGGCCAATTCCCTCTGACACCTGTAAGGAAGAATGTGTCCTTGCTTCTTCCTAGCTTGTTGTGGTTTGCTAGCAATCCTTGGTGTTCCTTGGCTTATAGCTGCAGCACTTTAATCTCTGTCTCCATTGTCATATAGCTTGCTCCCCTTGTGTGTCTATATCTTATGTCTCTTCTCTTATAAGGACACTAATCATACTAGTCATAGTGGATTAAAGGCTCACCCTACTCTTGTATAAGTATTAATTTAGCTGATTATAATGATCCTATTTCCAAGTAAGGTCATATTTTGATGTATTGGGGGTTAGGATTTCAACATATCTTTACATATCTTTATGGAGGACACAATTCAACCTATAACACACCTTTGATGTTGATATAGCAAGGAGATATGCAAGCCAGTAATTAAAGCTATGGGTATTTCTGAGATAACCAATTTAAAATTTTTTTTTTTAGCTTCAGAAAAAATGCTAAAAGCATGGAAAGAAATGGAAGAAAAGGCCATCCACTATGCTGAGGTAAAATCATTGGTCTCATTCTGTATGCTTATTAATTCTTGATATCTTCCTCAGAAAGTATCTTTGGTTTTGGTATGTAAAGAGTATTTTTCATGTCATTCCTGAATTTCAGACAAAATTCTAGTAGATGCTTTGTGTAAGTATAGGGAGATATCATAGTGATAAAAACAGGGGCTTTGGGCAAATTACTTACCCTCACCGAGCTTCAGTTTCCACATCATATTATGGGGACAGTACCTTTTTTAGTAGGGTTATGAAAATTAAATGGGAATCAATAATAAATGGCAGTTATTTTTATTATTTTTATGATTAGATGACTACACATCCTGGTTTACCTGGGATAGTCCCAGTTTATACCTGATGTCTTGCCATAATAATAATATTCCATTTCACTCTCAAAATTATGCTGATTTGGGCAATAAATTATATGGTCTCCCTAGGTATAGTTCATTCTCTAGGTGGCAGATTTTTTCCTTACCCTGTATGTACATTTGTACATGAGTCTAGATTGTTGCTCTCCTTGATGCCAATGCTTATCTTGAGGATGTGGTTGGGGCTGCTGGTATCCTGAGGTGGGAAATTCAGCATCTTTATCTTTCGGTGTCCTTATTCAAGGCAGTCCAGAATAAGGCAACGAAAATCATAGAGCTGAGATGTGAGTAATACCAATGGTTTTGGTGGCCATTTTTTCTGTCTTATTAGTGACATCTGTACCTTTTATGCTTCTCCAGAGAAAAAAGTAAATGCTAGTAGTTTACTGTTAGGACAGAAAAGAGAAGCGTAAGAATAGGTATGTTCTTATGTGAAAAATACCAGAATCTGAAGAATAAAAAGGCTTGAACAAAATCAGTGTTTCATATTATTTAGTTTTCCTACTGCAGCAGCAAGTCATTCTTTATCCTTAAGGTCTGAGTTTTGTTTCCTGTTGTATTGTGGCAAGCCTGTCGTTTCCTTTGTGTTTTCATCATATTTTAGGTTGGTGTCATTGGATACCTGGAGGATCAGATTATGTCCTTGCACACTGAAATCATGGAGCTACAGAAGAGCCCCTATGGAAGACGTCAGGGAGATTTGATGGAATCTTTGTAAGGCCGTACTTGTGTTGTTGCTCTTCACGTCTCTAGTGTTTTGTAGCAGATTGTTCTTCCTGTTTATATCTGGCAGATTAAAGCTCTGTGTGGTTCCTTTCTATAGTTTTCCTTTCCCCAAATATATTGGCATTGTATTTAAAATGCCACAGGAAATTTTGGAAATAACTCTTTGTGTTGACCTTTTTTGGTTTTTAATAAAGGTATCTTGTTCACGTGCATGGTAAGAAGAATTTTCCAAGTATATCTAAGTTACAACTGTTTCCCTTTATACCATACTTCTGGTCCAAGCTATTGCCTCTTAAGTACCCTAAATGAAGTTAACTTCCTAAGTGTTTGGATTAGAAACTTCAGATTTTTTCTCTAATCACAGGCCATAATTTTTACCTGTTTAAGTGTTTCCTGGTGCAAGGGTGTTGTACTTGTGGTAGTTCAGAGCAGATATGAAGTATATTAAACTTTGCATTTTAACAACCTGTATAGTTCTTGCTTATTAATAAAATGCTCTGTAAAATATTCATTGGCAATATTTACTTGCCTTAAAATGGGATCATCATTCAAATAATCCATATCGTTCATTTCAAGTTGTAGATTATTGAAGTCATTAAATTACCTTCAGATATAGAAACATGTTTTCTCTTTTGTAGGGAACAGCGTGCCATTGATCTATATAAACAGTTAAAGCACAGACCTTCAGGTAAGACACTTCTATCACAGTACTGGAAGGCATTTTAGGAAACTATCACTAGCGTAACAAATTTAAGGGATTTTAAATTTAAAATTTTTAAAAAGCTGCAGAATAAATTCCAGTTTTCATATTGCCATTGAGACATTTATGGTACAGTAGCTTTAAGTTTATTAGAATTTAAGGGATTAGAAGGGCAAAGTGAGGTAGAAAAAAATTTTAAAGGGAAGTGGAAAGAAGGAATGGAAGAGAGAAAAGGGAATTCAAAGCAGAGGAAGAGGGAGCAAGAAAATGGATAAAAGTGAGTGCTGCTTAATATTAGGTTGGAAAGAATGATGCAATGGGTTTCAGGTATGGAGTGGTTAGAGGGAAGGTCTGTGAGTGCTTTACTGACCAAGTTACCTCAGGCAAATATTTCTGTTTCTTATTTCTCTCTTCTGCAAAATGGAGTTGAAACCTAGCTTTCCTAATCAGTGAATATGTTGTGGCAATGTTAAGAGGATGTTTGTGAAAATATTTTGAAAACTATGAAGTATTATGTACCTGCAAGATATTATCATTTAATTAAAAATTTGTTTTGAGGGTGACAGAAGAAATGAAAAGTCTCTGCCCTAATATGCAGTATAGTTAAATTGTAAAAAAAAAAAAAAAAAAGAGAGAGAAAGAGAGATACGTTTTACACTTTAAAATTTGCAAACAGGCCAGGCACAGTGACTCATGCCAGTAATCCTATACCTTTGGGAAGCCAAGGTGGGAGGATTGCTTGAGACCAGGAGTTTAGCCTGGGCAATAATATAGCAAGACCCCATCTCTAAAAAACATTTTTAAAAAATTAGAGTTTCAAGGAAAAAGTGATCTGTAAGGTGAAATGCTGCAGAGGTGTGGATAATGAAGATGATAAACAATACAAATATTCATCGGACTTAATTTGGATATCATTGATGACTTTGCAAAATATAATGGCCTTTGGGAACAGATTATAGTGGGCTGAAAAGGGAATGGGACAGGAGAAAGTAGAGAAGTTAAGTCTAGACCAACAACTCTCAAAGTGTGGCTCGTGGAACCATTAGTATAATGGAAACTTTTTCAGAGAGTCTATGAGGTCAGAGCCATTTTCATAATACTAAGATGTCATTTGCTTTTTTTGCCATGTTGACATTTGCACTGATGGTGCAAAAGCACTGGTGGGTAAAATGGCCTGCACCTTAGTATGACTCAAGGAACTAGCACCAAACTATGCTTGTAGTCATTACCACCATGCATTCAGTTTTTTAAAAATGCCAGTTTCATTTAAGAATGTCCTTGATAAAGCAGTAAAAATATAATTTTATTTAAATCTCAGCCCTTGAGTACATGTCTTTTTAATATTGTGTGTGATTGGCTGGGTGCCGTGGCTCATGCTTGTAATCCCAATACTTTGGGGAGGCTGAGGCAGGATTGCTTGAGCCCAGGGGTTTGAGACCAGCCTGGGAAACATAATGGGACCCTGTCTCTAAAAAAAAGTTTAAAAAAACTTAGCTGAATGTGGTGTCACGTGCCTATAGCCATAGCTACTTGGGTGGCTGAGACAGGAGAATCCCTTGAGCCCAGAAATTCAAGGCTGCAGTGAGCTACTGTGGCACTACTACACTCCATCCTGAGTAACAGAGTAAGATCTTGTCTCTAAAAATATATATACTGTGTGATGAAGTGGGAAGTACTCATAAAATGTTTCTGCTATGTAATGAAGTATGATGGTTGGCTTGGTCAGTGGGAAGGAGTGCTATTTGGAAAGCATCCTTTTTGGAGTCTCGTGTCTGGTTGTTGGTGAGGGGGAGACAAATGTGTGGGAGAATAAAGTTGGGCTATAGAGGAAGTCTTTGCAGTGATAACAGAGGACACACTTTTTAAACCTCCTTTGACACTCCTCTTGTAGTTTCCTTTTTGGTAAAATGGGGTAACAAAAGTAGCCATCTCAAAGGACTGCTGTGAGGATTAAATGAAAAAAATATAAGCAGGTAGTAGCAAATACTACTATTATTGCATTCAGACTTACTTATCATCTAGAGAAAACACCAGCATGATGCAATGAGCAATTTTCAAATTTTAAACTTTCTGAAGTTTTCTGAAATATAAGTTTTCCATTTTCTGAAATATAAAATGACATTAATTTTTTTTTTTTAATTAAGGTAGCATCTCATCAATTGAACTGTAAAACTCACTCACTGACCAACAACCATCCCATTTTAGGACATCTGTCATCTGTCAGTTGGCTTTAAGATGTCATACTACCCTCAAACTGAACTTTCAGGGTGTCTAAGTTCCCTTTGTTAGTGTATCAGATTTGGTTTAAGTCAGCTTTTTTCAGTGTTTTTGTAGGCTGTAAACTGATGGATAAACATGAAATTCTGAGCAACCTAGTTACGGCAAGAGCCTCCTCCTTCCTTTAGGCAGTGAAAGTTAGATGAATTGTCCCACTGTTTCTAAATAAGTAGTTAACCATCCAAGAAAAATTGGTCTCTTGGCCAGAGACTGCATATTTGTCTGGGGCTTGGGTTAGTGTGGGTTAAAGATAGCCAAGACTGCCCTTCTCAAGCACAGAAACTAAGGTCTCTGAAGACACTGATAAATTTGTATTAATGTTATATACACATAAGCACACATAACTTTATTTTTTGATATGTTATTGGAATTTGTTTATGAATGATCTTTAAATGTCTTAGTCCAATTTTTAATTTAGGTGGAGATGTTTATTAATTAAAACTAGTTTGAGATACTGAGGAATTTTTTGTTTGGAGGCAGATATGTTCACACAGAAGAGAGGTTATATCCACTGATAAATGTCTTTTATAGATCACTCCTACAGTGACAGCACAGAGATGGTGAAGATCATTGTGCATACTGTGCAGAGTCAGGATCGTGTTCTCAAGGAGCTGTTTGGTCATCTGAGGTAGAAAAATTGCTTATTTCCTACCGAAAAGCCAGCATACTTTTATCATGTTCCTTTCAAAGTATAATACCCCTCTTTGGTAAATATACTAGACCCAGGAAAAGTTCTTGCAGTACCTTGGGTAGTTTGGCCACAGCTGTATGCATTTATATGTCCTGTTTGTATTCACTGCTTTGGAGATCAGTCATTACATCTGATGCTGATCGTAGTTCATTGCTCCAGCTGGGTTTGGGAGTACGGTGTAATCTTGGGGGATGTGTAAGTATTTGACACTGATTTAATCTCTCCAGCAAGTTGTTGGGCTGTAAGCAGAAGATTATTGATCTACTCCCCAAGGTGGAAGTGGCCCTCAGTAACATCAAAGAAGCTGACAATACTGTCATGTTTATGCAGGGAAAGAGGCAGAAAGAAATATGGCATCTCCTTAAAATTGCTTGTGTAAGTAATTATTAATGAATTATTTAACTTAACATTATGTTGCTATTGTTCCCTGCAAAAGGGATATTTATCAGCATGATAAATGGCTTGATGCCCATGTACCTACCTTGAAGTCAGACTAGCAATTGAGATGCAGGACTTTATGATCATCTCTCCTTTCCAGTTCCTGATGTTCAACTGAGTTTTTTTTTCTCTCTAACTGAAGTGGTATTACAAGGGTAGATACATTTGATTTTAGTCAATGAAAAAAGGGGCTACGACAGGATAGTTACTAGTGGTGTGAAAGGTGGGAATAATTTTGTACAGAAATACTCTGTGATGGAAACGTTAAGTCTTGGGAATATGGTAAGAAATTGTATGAATCACCAGAGGTACTTGCTTATAATCGTTTGATTTTTTTTTTTTTTTTCTTTTTCCCTTCAGACACAGAGTTCTGCCCGGTCCCTTGTAGGATCCAGTCTAGAAGGTGCAGTAAACCCCCAAGCATCAGCATGGCTGCCCCCGACTTCAGCAGAACGTGAACATTCTCTGTCATGTGTGGTAACTCCTCAAGATGGGTGGGTTCACTTTGTAACAATAGATAGTTGTGTTTTCAGTACAGTGATGGGAATGAGGCAATAGTGGTTAAGGTAGTCTTCAGTGCCTTCAAAGAAGGGTTGAGTCTTGACTGTCCCTTTGTAATAATCTTGGGCAACTTACTTGACTTTTTTAATCTACGTATTTCCTCACCTGTAAAATGAGAATGTCTCATAGAACTGCTATGAAAATTTGATTAGACAATGCATGTAAAGTACTTGGGAAGTAAATGTTCAGCAAATGTTGCTATTATTATTGGCTCAATCCAAGTTCTAAGTCTTTTTTCTGTTATTGGCTTATCACTTTCTTTTGCCCAAACCTTTTATCTCTATGAGAAATTATGCTGTCTTTTTGCATTTATCATTTTGGGATCCTTGATTACCCTTCAAATAAATTGTTGAGATCTATTCTATTTTATAACTTAGTATTTCTAAAATCAGACTTTTTTCAATGCCTTAGATCAGTTTTACAAATAAAAAACTCGTTTGAAGCCCTATATTTTCTTTTATTAATTCCTACTCTTCTGCTAAAAGCTGAATGACTATCCATTTCTGTTATTTTCTCAGCATAAGATGTGCCATCTCCAGAGCCAGTGGCTCTTTGCTAGCTTGTGTATTGTCACTTTTCTCACAACTCATGGAGACCTCTACAGCACCAGCATTTCCTGGAAGCTCTGCCCATAATTAGTTTTGCAGAAGTGCAGCCATGTTACATCACTGCTCAGGAGATCATGCAGTTGCACATTCTGTACTCTACTTTTATGAGAGAAAAGCACATGGCAGGAAGGCAAGCTGATATCAGGTATTTTATTTTTTTAAAGAAAGCAAGTTCCAAGGTATATCTTGGGGTCATTATAGACGTGGCCCAATGCAATACATCTGCAACTATAGCACAAGCTATAATTAATTATATAGACTTTAGGAAACATTTCATTAATGAGAGTTGAAGGAAATAAAACTTAACACATTACTTACCTTTTTACTCTTATTAAAAGCATTTAGTTTTGTTAGGGGATGCTAATGGTTGCAAATGTCACCTCTTTACAAGTAGTTTCCAATTTGAGGTCGTAGTTGTTTGCAAAAGTATATCTGACAGATATTTTAATATCTTTTCTAATAGGAATACATTATAAAGGAAAACTGATTATAGTGTACCTGTGGTACTTAACTAAAAGGATTGGGGACTGTTGGCCTCAATTTTTCTATCTGTTGGATATGAGCTGACTCAGAATTTAGTTCTAAGCTAATGTTGGCTAGCATCCATGGCCTAGAACTGGCTCTAGTAGGGGACGGAGGGTTGGTCAAAGGTGAGGATAGAGGCCATGTGGAAGAGGAAAGGATGAAGGTAGAAACCAGAATCAGGATCTCCTTCAAATATAAACTTCCAGGGATACTTCTTGGTTTTAGGCAGCTCCCTCAACACACTGTTTTATTCTGTTGCCCTCAGGAATCAGCTTGCTTGTTTTCCTTTTCATTGCTATCACCTGTAGTTTCCAGTGAGTTTTTTTTCACCTTCCCTGATCTCTGCAGAACAGATTACTTTTCTATCTTCTTCTCTTACATTTGTGTCTGTGAAGTAAGCATGCTGGTGTTTTTACTACTTGTAAGGAAAGGGAAATATTCCAGAAACAAAAATAGGTCTTTCATTTTGTCTATGCCACAAGGATATTTTTTCCCCCAGTTAGCACTTTCAGAGGGGAAAAAAGTTGTACCTAAGTGCCACTTGTATTTCAGAGGAAAATCATATTGGAGTTACAATGGACTTTTTATCATTAGAGTTAGGCAGAGGCAGCAGTTTGGACTAAATAGGACTCTGCCTCTGGGGGGAGGAATGAGGAAACTGAAGACTACAGGAATTAGCTGCATTGGTGTGCTGGGTTGCAGGAAGGGCAGTGATCATCCTGACCTAGAAGAACAGAAAGTAGAGGAAATTCATATGCCCCTTTGCTGAATTTGAGAAGGCTTTGTTCTTTCATCTCACAGGGAGACTTTAGCACAAATGATAGAAGAAAATTTGAACTGTCTTGGCCATTTAAGCACTATTATTCGTGAAGCAAATGAGGACCGGGGCAGTAGTATGAAGGTGAGTTTTGTGTGGATATGGGTATGTATTTTATATATGTTCAGTGCAAAGGGTTTAACTTTCCATGCTAGCCTTATCTGGCATCTGGGATACAGATAGGGAATAGAACTCAGAGGAAAGAGCATTTGAGGAGTACTCTCAACCTCAAATCCCTATCTTCTGTTAGTCAGGGGTATACTAGGATTATGTCATCACTAATCTTCAACAATAACATTTTTGGTCAAATTAAATGAGTAGAAGCTTTCTTCACAATATGACCACTGAAATTGAATGGTCTGTACCTTTTTGCTTCAGCAATCAATTTTCTCCAGTAAGATGGGACTTTTAATACTTTAATTCTTATATAGTACCTGCTGCATATAAAATGAATTATTAATATAGATATAAAGTGCTTATATTAGGATTTGTTTACTATAAACTATTGATGTGGTAAAACTTGGAGAAATCAATAAAATGTTTTCTGAATTAACTTTTTCTGCATTTAGTCTCAATGTCAATTCTGTATATTTCCTCTTTCAATAAGAATAACAGTAGCTGGGCACTGTTGTGCACACCTGTAGTCCCAGTTACTTGGGAGGCTGAGGCGGTAGGATTGCTTGAGCCCAGGATTTTAAGGCTGCGGTGTGAATAGCCACTGCACTCCAGTCTGGGCAACATGGCAAGACCCCTGTCTCTGAATAGAAGAAGAAGAAGAAGAAGAAGAATTTGCTTCAAATATTTACGAAAACTCTTTGAAATATTTTTTTGAAATTACCAGAAAATAAGGTGAACTAAACTCTCTAATTGTAATGGGCATATTTTTGATTTTTCAACTTTTGATTATAAAATGTCCAAACATGCAGGAAACTTGCAAAAATGAACACCTGTATACATATCACTTAAAGTTAACATCTAATTGTAACTTTTTCATGCCTGGTTTTAGAGTCTTGATTGGAGTTGGTTAACAGAATGACTTGCCTCTTGTTCACTGTCCCCAAATTGATGGAAGTTGTTGCTGTACATGTTGGAATTTGTTTTTTCCCCCGAAACCATTCTTCAGACACCAGTCAGTGGAAGAAGTGGCTGTGATCAGAAACTACATTTCTACTATGACCATAAAAACGTGATTTTATAAGCAGAATATTTTGAGTAATTTTAGCCTCTGAACAGATAGGATTTTATAAAAAGTCAATGGACTTGTTTAAATATTTGTTTTAATACCACAGCAACTTTGGAGCATCATCATTGTTACCCATTTGTCTTCAGACTTGGTAGAACATTATGTATTTAGAACAAAAAATACTTTCTAAAGTTTTAACTTTGGGGCGTAAGGCCAATTATAGTATTGTTGAGAAGAAAACCTCAATTAACATGAATTTTAATTAAAAGTTGTCTACTCGTGTTTCTGTGGAAGAGACTGCTCACAAGTAAAGTTGTATTTCTTGAAGAATAAACCCTACCTCCTTGTGTTGCACTCAAAAAGTTCTCTTCCTGGCATCATAAGGAGTTGGTTTAATCCCACTTTTAATTTTACTGCACATTCATAAACCATGTTAAGTGTGCTATGTGTATATGTATTTAAGATGTACATTTAATAATATCAAAGAGAAGATGCCTGTTAATTTATAATGTATTTGAAAGTGTGTATGTTTCTTCATTTGTAAAAATGGGTCAACTGTTTAATCTTTCATGTCTTGTCATACAAATTTATAAAGGTATGTACTCCGTTATCTGTAATTGTAATTCCAAAATCCAAAAAGCTCTGAAAACAAGGTTTTCATGAGCTTAGTGACAAAATTCATTTGCTCGCAAATCTAATCTGAACTGACATTGAAATTATTTATCCCATTTAGTGTGAATATTCATTTATTTTGTTGCAGAAATATTGATGTTTGATGATTGGGGGGAGGGATGCTGCCAGACTCTGCTGAGGGTTAATGTAGTATGGTATATGCACTGAATTACTTTCTAAAATCTGAAAATTTCATAAGTCTGAAACATCAGGCACCAAGGGTTTCAGATAAAGGACTGTGTATCTCTATCATTTGTAATTTAGAAGGTATTACTTGTTTTACAAAATGTGAAATGCTTTTATATTCTAGATAGTTTTTCACGTTGTGTATTAAATGATTTTTAAATTAACTTTTGAATCTCTATTTATTCCAAAAATCAGATAATAGAACAATTGAATATGGCTTGGGAAAATATGATGGTTCCATGAAGTGGAACTGGAGCACAGAATAACATAATAGGCTCTCCCTGTACTTTTCTCAGGAATGAAACAAGATTTACTGTAAAGTCAATATTGGGCAACTTCTTTAATATAGTGCTTTCCCCTGAGATGTCCTATCACCAGCATCCATGTCTAAAAAACATGCTCGTACCTTGCCTATAAATTGATGACAGTCCCACCATCCCCATTTTTGCTAGTGGTGTAATTTTTCCAGTCACCTAAGTTTAAAACCTTGGGATTGTCTTCTATCTTTTGTAGTCATCAGGTACCACTTTCTCTCTAAAGATGGTAATTCCATCCCTGTCAGCAGTTATAATAGGCAGCCTCTCTTGCTTCCCTAATTCTAGAAGATTTTGATAATAAACATTTTTATTTTGGGGGTACCTGTTGCTTGGAAGATACTAAGCTAGATGGCAAGATCAGAAAGTTAGCAAAGGGCAGTACAATATAAGTGCTTATCTGGGAGTCTGAACATTGCAGGCATCCAAGCATTGAAATTTTTGTTTTAAAGGATTTTTTGTTCAGTGATCATGCATTTTCTAAATATTCTAATAATTGGTAAAAGATTTGCTATAGGGTGGGGGCCGTTGATGGCATGTGGCTGATGTGATCAGGGCAGCCTGATCTACATAATTTGAGCAGCTGGTGTGAGTCAGAAGACTATGACAGTGAGATCCCCAAACTTACTTTTGATGCCTAAGTGGACCACTCTATTTTTTGTTGGGTAACAACTTTTCAGAGTGGAATGGCAGTTGTGAATTACATACATTTCATTCTCCAGTCTAAAAAATATTAAGAAAAACTAAAAGAATGTATCCAGAAAACATAGAGGCTGGAGTTAAATTCTTCTTTTTGCTTTAAGTCGAAATAGCTAAGCTCTGCAAATATCATTTATCTGGAACAAAGTCCCAGACATGACCAGGTAATAAAAAATCAAATGATACAGGTAAGTGCGTTTATTGAAGGGAGTTGGTAGAGTGGACTGGGAAGGCTGGCTTTAATGAAGACTTGAATTGGTTCTATTTACCTCTTCCCATTTCCCCTACTAGGTAACCTTGGGCTTCCAGTTTCCTAACCACTTGGTTCCTTACCTCCAGCCTGTGTCCACTCTCAGCCATTTTGCAGATTCACTGCTTTTCTCTATTTCTCTACTCAAGAGGTTAGAGGACCTTCCCAATCCTAGTCTACCTTGTTGGGTTGTGGTTTCACTGCTAGTCTTTCAAGGCTTACATTACTGCCCAACCTACCCTAATATGCTGCCCTTATTTCCCTTGCAGTGATCCATCTCGCTCCCACCTCTACTTTTTTTCTTTGCCTTTTTTATTTTTGGTAATATATGCATATCGTGCAGAATTTTAAAAGAACAGAAGAATACGTAGTGAAAAGGTCTATCTCTTTCGGTCCTCTAGCCATATAGTTCCCCTAATAGTAGAAAAAGTTTATTCCAGTCTTTCAAAATCTGGTCCTAGCCTAGCTTACCATACCTCTCCTTTCCATCACGCAAGCCTTCAAGGAAACTTAAGTGCTTACAATTCCCTTTGGTCTCCTTGGAGGACCGTCCCCACCCTCCACATACATACACACACACACACACCTCTTACATGCTGATGTGCTTAGTTCATTCTGTTCCTATTGTCTGGATGGCTTTCATAAAGCCCTCACTAGATCAGTCTTCTGGCACATAATAAGTGCCCCAAAAAACCAAAAACAAAACTTGAGTGAATGCAGTTATTATGAATAATATAGAGTGTCTTGCTCTTCTGAACTTCCACAGCACTTTACTTGCAACGAGTCTGGTTGCTCCTGAAGTGCAGGTTCTGTGGCTGAAGCACGTTCTTGCCACACAGGAGGCCTCGGTATAAACCACAAAAGGACAAATAAACGGAACCGCTACCACCGAGAGTGAGGGCGTGGGTACTCTGCACAAGAACAAACTGACCAGTGCCTTGTCCGAGAGGCCCTCTCGTTTCCTCTGCTTGCCTGCTTACCCCAGACTACGCACTTCTCTTCCGGAGCAGCTAAGCAGCCGTACACAGAGATGCAGCCACGTACCTTTGAAAGAGTGCGCGCCCAGGCGGCTGGGAGAATTTTGTCCCGTCCGCTCCCCGTCTCACCAGTCTCGGGTGGGGGTGCCGCTGCGTCGGTGTGCGTCTCCGCGCAGCCGCAGTGCTAGGCGAGTGGGCGGGGCCGGCCGTTGGCGGCGGTTGGCTCGGCCGGGAGGCGGCTGCACGTGCGGGCGGGGGCGATGCGTCACTGATCGGTGAGGCACGACGGAGGGGTCGGCTTCCGTCTGGAGCCTGCGGCTGGGCCCCTTTTCAGTTAGTGCCTCACGCCGGGGAGCGGCCGTTGGGAGAGCGAGGGGATGTCACGAAGCTCACCGCGCAGGGGCGGCACGCGGGCCGCGTGGGGCGGAGGAGTTGGCGTGGGAAAAGTGGGGTCTGTGAGGAGGGGAGAATAAGGGGAATTGGGAGCGGGACTCCCCGGCTCAGGTTGGAGAGTGGGCGCCAGGTCTCCGAGGGGAGATGGTGGAAACCGGAGGGGGTGGGCCTGTCACTCCCGGGACTGAGGGTCCTTTCCTCCCTCACCCAGGAGGAACAAGGATGAATATGACTCAAGCCCGGGTTCTGGTGGCTGCAGTGGTGGGGCTGGTGGTTGTCCTGCTCTACGCCTCCATCCACAAGATTGAGGAAGGGCACCTGGCTGTGTACTACAGGTGAGCCGCAAGTGCAGTCAACTCAGGCTCTGGAGCAGGTAGGGTACTCCGGTTAGAGTGGAGTCTGGGAAGTTGTTACCGCTGCAGCGTCCGGGGGCGGGCGCACGTCCCAGCCCCAGGGAGAGCATGGGGGCCGAAGCAGGCTTTTGTGGAGCACCCTCTAGGTGTTGGACAGTTTTAGTGCTATGTGCTTTTTGTGCAGAGGTTAAGATTCCTTACAGTGATTCCTAGTACACAGCAAACTAGAAAAATGAAGAAGGGAGAAAGGAAGTAGTCGGTCTACCTGTAACTGAAAAGATAGATACGGTACGTACAGCTGTACAAGCTTTCGTAATAGTTTGCTGCTATCCATGCTAGTTAGAAAATTTGGTCCTGTTTATGGTTGTTCCTTCGATTATTTCATTTGAAAAACTCCCAGTGTCAGGTTATGTCTTACAACACCATGATGACCATGAGAGTTATATCCCTGGACCTCAAGGGACATAAGCACAATATTGATGGGCCACTTTCCTCCTTCCTTACCGTTTCTTTTCACGTTGAGGAGAGGAATAGTATGGGAGGTGTTGAGCGCACATAGCTTTTCCTTCAGCATAATTACTACCAATTCCTTTTGATGTAGATTAGTAAGAGGCCAATTTGTAGTGTAATTGGGATAGTGGTGTATTCACAAAGAGCTTCAGCTTTTTGCTTGTTTCCACCATCCCTCAAAACTGATATTTCTACTTTTAGATCCATCCTGAATCTTAGAAAAAGTACAGTTTTAGTGGTGTATCTTAACAGATGGAACTCTAGCATAAGAAATGACAAATTTCCAGATTTCCATCCAGTTTAGCATTGTCCTTCTGGCATTAAAACCAGGGAAAGCACATTTCAAGGTATGGCTGTCAGGGAATTAGTGATAAACCCCAAACGGCTCATCTTTTCTTAGTTATTGTGACTTTTTTGCAAACCTATTTATATTTTCAGGACAGGAAAGTTCTATGAATTTACTGTTCACTATGTAAAATAGGACTTCTGTGTTATGTTTGTTCCCCAAATGCCTCCTTTTTTTTTTTTTTATAATTTCTAGGGTTTGCTTTCATAATTCTCACATTCCAGGATTTGGTGAACAAGTTCATATCTATTTATAGTCTTAATCCTCTCACCTTTCATCTTTTCATGCTAATTTTTTGTTGTTTTTATACCGAAACTTTATGTTCCCAGTATTTTAATTGCCTTGCAGACGGATTAAAAGAACAATGAGCCTCAGAAATTTTTTCTTTGAAAGTTTGTATTGCCTTCTTTTTTTCAGCCTGGTGATTAAATGTATTTTGCTCTCGTTATGTACAATTAAAAGTACCTCAACTGAGAGCCATTAGAATTTTTTAAACAGATATTTCTCAGAAGGTTAAATACCAAAGAGAATCCTTTGAACTTGAGAGCAGTGCTAGAGACCCAGAGGTATGGTTGGTCTAGCTTATGAAACAAGGTGTAACATCAACAGTTTAATTTGCTCTTTTCACCTTTTTAGGTATGGTAGATATTTTAAGCAGCAGTTGTTCATTATGAGTAACTCATATTAGTGAGGCTTTAGTAGGTCAGTAGCATGAGTAAGAGTGAGTATTTATTATAGCATTTTAGATTTGGAAAGAGAATTTGTCTCTCTAATTTTGTCAAATTAAAACATCTTTTTGCAGGGGAGGAGCTTTGCTAACTAGCCCCAGTGGACCAGGCTATCATATCATGTTGCCTTTCATTACTACGTTCAGATCTGTTCAGGTGAGTGATTGCTAGGGAAGCCCCCACACCAGATAGACAGGTACGACAGGAGGAGTTACCACACTCGTGGGCAGAGATGAATTTCCGTATTGCTTAAGCAGATGGTGGTATTTACTTAAATGCAGGAGTTAGAGTATAAGTTCAGAGTACTATTGTCACAGCACAAGTTATGATTTTCAACCACCCCATTCTCTTGAAATGAATTAGAGGTATGAGCCAGGCAGCTTGGAAGGACTGACTTCTACCATCTGTATAGTGGTATGTAGCAGGTTTTCTGTTGTTGCTGTCAAAAGCAAGACTTAGAAACACAACTGGAAATACAAACCAGTGATCATTTGGTTTAGAACAGTGTTTGGTTTCCATAGAGGCAGGCTCCTGGGCTACTGTTAACATGGAACATCTGAATTTTTATACACAGCTTTTCTGGCTCACGTTTTTTTGCTTGGTACATCAAGCACAATTGTATGTGGAACCTTAGTGAATGTTATATTTTGACAGCATCCCAGGATATTTGAAATAAGTGTCTGGTCATTGAAAAAGAGTGACTTGGCTATGGGGGACAATAAATATATTAATATAACAAGATGACAAAACAGGATTAGGCTGTGACCACTTTTGCAAGCTCTGCGATCATAAATTGTAAATCTTTGGATTCAGAAGTTTGTATACCATCTGCTACTAATTTTTCAGGACTCAGGAAAATTCAATGTTATTTAATCTTGTAATTTTAAGTCTAGTCTTCTTGCTAAGTGAGAGTTTGATTATGAATACTTAAATTCCCCAGGTTTCCTTCTTGTCTCCTTTTAGATGGTTTAGGGAAAGAATTGTGTCTGTCGAAGTGAAATGTGGGGTTTTTCCCCTAGTCAAACTGATTTCCATATTATTTTCCCATATTTATTCTGTTCATTCATGCTGTTACCTCTTCATTCACCAAATTGCTCTCAATTCCTTCTCTCCTGTCTAACTCTTGCCAGCCTTTTTAAGGCTCATCCCAGATTCTTCTTCTTCTAATCTATAGCTCTTAAAGTTTGCATTATAAATTTTGGTCCTTCATCTTATTTTCTTTAATAATGTTGTTTTGTATTGTTCTCTTAAGTTTTGTGTGTATTTTCTTTCCAGAAAGTCTCTAAGCTTCTTGAAGGCAGGAGTTATAACACAGTTATATTTCTGACTTTCTACTTATGGTGGAAGTTATTAAATTGAGCTGATTTCTCAGGAAGCAATGTTGTGGTGTAGTGAACATGGAGACCTGGCTCTGCCACCAATTGGTTGCATGACTTTAGGGAAATCATTTAACTGTTGTAGACTTCAGTTATTCTTCTGTGCAGGAAGGAATTTTAATTATGTGACCTCACCAACAGCCCAGTCTATAGTTATGTTAGCAATGGCATCATCAGACTCTTAGAGATCAAAGGCTTTTTTTTTTAGACCTTGTTCAAAGTCAGATAAATCTGTCTCTGCCTTTTTGAAGCTTAGTGTATTAAGACATTCTTATGCAGAGATATATAAAGGAGATATAGACAATAACATTAAACAGATTTTGAAGTTTACTTGTATATGTAACAAATACATGGTGTGTGTATGTATATTTATTAATAATCATAAGAGATGCAAATGAAATAGGTAAAAAGATTTCAGTGTAAACTAATATACTTTGCATCTACAAAAAACTTAAATGCTGGAGCCAGAGTGACTAAATAGGAATGTTCTTTATATGTGAAACAGTAACATTCTAGGAAATAATTATATTAATAAAACCCTGTTAAGAAATTATAAGACGTAAATTTATTTTTAGGAATTTTTGGAACACATTAGAAGACAAAGCCTTGTATAAACAAATGGTTTAACAAACTTGGCAATTTAAAGAAATATATATGAATGTGAAATCCCATATATGATAGAAGAAGAAAAAACAATGCTTAGAGAAATTATATAAAAACCTTCATTCTTTTTTTTTTTTTTTGAGAGAGAGTCTTGCTTTTGTTGCCCGGGCTAGAGTGAGTGCCATGGCATCAGCCTAGCTCACAGCAACCTCAAACTCCTGGGCTCAAGCGATCCTACTGCCTCAGCCTCCCGAGTAGCTGGGACTACAGGCATGCGCCACCATGCCCGGCTAATTTTTTCTATATATTTTTTAGTTGTCCAATTAATTTCTTTCTATTTTTGGTGGAGACGGGGTCTCGCTCTTGCTCAGGCTGGTCTCGAACTCCTGAGCTCAAACAATCCGCCCGCCTCGGCCTCCCAGAGTGCTAGGATTACAGGCGTGAGCCACCGTGCCCGGCCCCCTTCATTCTTTAAAGTATATGCAAAGTAACCATAGACTCACTTTTAAAATAAATATTCTGTCATACTGGAAAAATAATGCTTAAGAGAATATAAAAGAAGTATAAAAGTACATAAAGATAGGATGTTAAATTGAAGATTTAGCATTTGAACTCTTTCCTAGTTCTTCTTGGTTTAAAAATTGGCTGGAGAATATCCCTTAGGTTTAAATAGGAATATGTATTTAAAGTTGGTGTGGATTAAGGAAATTGAATTAATTTCATGTTTTGAAGGAAATAAAATAAATTGAACTCATCTCTTCATCAATCCTCCTCACCATCATTAATGTTCACCATCACCCTGACCTCTTAAGAATTATTTTTAATTCTTTTCCCTCCTGGAATTTTTTATTCAACCAAGTATCACATCCTTCCCCTATTATGTCTCTTGGATTGGTAGCTTTCAATTTCATGGCCTTTGCTGAATTAACCTAATTAAATTGATTTTTTCGCTCCCCAGCTGGTCTTCTTGCCTCCGGATAAGATGGACAATGAGAGGCACATCGCATATGAGCAAAGGAATTAAGTGAAAAACATGTTTTTGAAAGGTTAACTTTGTGACTGTATATAAGATGGACAAGAGAGCCCAAACTCCCCAGCCAGCATTCAGGGCCATCTACCTAATATCACCATGTTCTTTTCTCAGAATTTCAACTCTCATCTCAATTGCCCCTTCTGCTGCAGGCAAGCCAGTCTACTTCCTGCCACCTATACACTATTCGTCTTCAACTTTATGTATTTGAATAGGATCTTTATTGAACTTAAGATGTTCTTCTGTCTCATCTGTTCTTATTTCTTTCCCTCCAGACCTGGCTCACAAATACTTCACCTCAGAGATCTTTTCAAACTATTATTTTACTCTCTGTAATTTAGCTCCTTACAGTTTGTTTTGTACTCTGTTATTTTGTACCTGTTCATGGGTTACTTTGTAAGGATTTTGTCTCCTTTGCTGGATTGTGAGCTCTTTGGAAACAGGAACCATGCTTCTTTTTTCTTTTGTATTCCATAAAATAGTATGTGCTGTGTGCTTCATAAGGTACAGTGTGTCCAGAATGCACTCATTAGGTGCTGATCTATATGAGGCCTTAGAGTGTGATAGGAAATCATTCTGGATCTGAACAAAGGTATGACATAGGTAAAGCAATTAAGTACTGGATTGTTGGTTCATTAGGAGGAAGCAGTATGGCGATGGCCCTTCTATTAAAAAGGAAACTGAATAGAACATGTGAGAGATCACTAGGTCCTAAAGTAAAATATTGACTATAGCTTTAGAGAAGAAAGGTTGCTGGTGAGTTGAAGGGCAGCTTTGAGTCATAGAGTACTTGAAGGCATATAGTAGTTATCTTTTATCCTCAATGTAAACAGTAATATTGGTGGTGGGATCAAAGTTCAGAGCACAAGTCCTAGCCACAGTATCTTTGTGGGTAAGCTGTGTAGTTTACAGTCCAGGCCAGCTCCAGGCAAATAAGGGGCTCTGCAAGAGTTTTCTACTTACTAGCAGATTGAACATTGAACCTTCCTGAAAAAATATGTTCTGTCTCAAGCCTTGCATTTCTTCTAAGATACAAAAAAAAATGACTATTCCGAGAGCTAATTTTTGGGGACTGAAATTATGATGGAGTGCTCCTGTACTTACTGTCAGCAGCTTTCCAGAGGTTTGCCTCTGAGACTAGTAGTTCCTTGACAATATGTGTCTTGAGTATTGATGAAATATTTTTTCTTCTCTAGACAACACTACAAACTGATGAAGTTAAAAATGTGCCTTGTGGAACAAGGTAAGCTTTCTCCTTGCTTACCAGCCTCTCTTTAGTTCATATAAAGTTTCTGTTCCTAAAGCTGTGATTACTTATACATCTTACAAGTAGACAAGATAATAACCCAAGGGAATTTCTGATCTGAGCATTACTTGAGCAGCTTTCCAGATAAGAGCTCCAGATAAGAGCTTTCCATCTAAGGAGCCTTTGGCATTATTGAAAAAAGTAGAGTTTTAGAGCCAATAGACCTAACTTTGTGTATCAGCACTGCCATATCTGCTTTATTGACTATTTTTTTAATAGACTTTATTTTTTACCACTGTTTTAGGTTCATAGCAAAACTGAGCAGAAAGTACAGAGAGTTCCCATATATCTCTTGCCCCCATACATAACTTTGACGTTTCTAAGCTTACTTTCCTCATTTGTAAAAACAGGTAATAAAACCTACCTTGCAGAGTTGTTTTAAGGATTAGAATTAGTGTATATGAAGTGCCTAACCTTGCACTTAGCCCAGAGTAGGCGCTCAGTAAAACATAGTTTAAAATTAAGTCATTCCACTCTCTTCTCATCTGTAGTATTAAATGCCATCTAATTTAGAGTTTCTGATTCAGTAGGTCTGGAGTGAGGCCCGAGAATTTGCATTTCTAACAAAAGTTCCTGGGTGATGGTGATGCTGCTGGTCTGAAGACCTCACTTTGAGAATTGCTGCCCTAAAGAGGTTTAGGGAAAGAAAGGCAAGCAAGGCCCAAATTATTTCTAAAGTATAATCACTTCATTGAATTGTTGCAAAAGAAGAAGGTGAAATTCAAGGTATTTTTCAAGTTACCTATTTAAAGTGACCTAAAATATTACTATAAAAGCATATAAAAGAGACTTTAACATCTATAGAGGGACAGAAGTACTTTTTTAAAGGGAGCAAACTCTCTCTGTGTTTTAAATTAATATATTTGATTATCTAGTTCTCCCTAGGTCTATCTATAACTCTCTCTAATGGATTCTCTTTAGTAGTTTACACTTTTTCCATTTCTTTGTTTTTAGTGGTGGGGTCATGATCTATATTGACCGAATAGAAGTGGTTAACATGTTGGCACCTTATGCAGGTATGTTATCCCTCTATTCTGTTGTTTTTATAGTTATATTCAGAGTGTTTATAACTGAGTGATTCCCTGAGAAACAGAAAGATACTTTTTGTTTTACAGCCTCATCGATTACTGATAAATATAAGAGAATAATCACTGGAATATTTTCCATTTTTAGGGAATAGAGGCAGAAATAGGTCAGAAATTCTGGGCAGAGCTGACTTTGCAACTATATTAGTCACTATGAGCTTAGTGTTTTGTTTTTTTTTTTTTTTTTGACAGAGTCTCACTGTGTTGCCCGGGCTAGAGTGCCATGGCATCATCCTAGCTCACAGCAACCTAAAACTTCTGGGCTGAAGCAATCCTTCTGCCTCAGCCTCCCAAGTAGCTGGGACTACAGGCATGTGCCACCATGCGTGGCTAATTTTTTCTATATATATTTTTAGTTGTCCGATTAATTTCTTTCTAGTTTTAGTAGAGACGGGGTCTCGCTCTTGCTCAGGCTGGTTTCGAACTCCTGAGCTCAAACAATCCGCCTGCCTCGGCCTCCCAGAGTGCTAGGATTATAGGCATGAGCCACCCGCCCGGCTGAGCTTAGTGTTTTGAAGAACAAGATGGTCATTGATTATTTCTAGAACAGGAAAATAACATTTCATCTACTCAAGGGGAGAAATAATTTCCTCATGTGCTGAAAATCTGTAACTGATCAATTCCTTGGGCCACACTGGTGTGCCATCATAGAGAAATCTTTTCCAGTTGAGATTGCTATAACTTGCAGAGCAATGTAAAAGTCTTCAATGTGGGGAAAGCATTTTCTTGGTAAAGCATGAAAACCCACAGAGATGGAGTAGGTACTATTCAAATCAAAAACTTAATTAGAACCTCTGAAGAAAGATATACAGTATTTACAAACTCAAAACCAGATAAAAGTAGAAGAAAAAAGGGAAAAAAAAACTATACAGTTTTATCTTTATCCTTGTTAATAAAATTGGCATGTCTACTATGTACAGATTGCTGTGTTTGGCAAGAACAATTAAAAAAGAAGTTATAGCCTTTGCCTTTAAGGGGGTTTTATTTTACTTGAGAAGACGTGATACAGACTTAAAAAGTAAATTGGAATATAAGATCATGCTAAATTTCACATCACTGGTACAGGCACAAATAGTGAAAAGATTTCAGAGTGGAGAGCAGGTGTATTACGGACATATGGATTTGTATCATATTTTTCAGAGATTAAATATTTTCCTTGTCTATTTTTTCCATCTCTTTCTTTTCCTTGGTCACCAATCATTGGAATGGATTGTGATTGAAAGTGGAAAAAGAGAAGAGATTGATTCTCTAGCCAGAGAAAAACAGAAAACTATTATGTCACCAATTCATTTGGGAAATGATCAAGTAAATAAGTTAGTCAGCAAATATTTGTTGATGGCCTGTCCATTGATTTTGATCTGGAATCCAGTTGCTGCTAACATCCCGCATGGGAAGGCCAGGGGAGCAAGTCCTTGGATCTAAAGACAGAGCAGAAAGCAGCTTGTTTTCATAAGTAGAGCACAGGTTCTTGACATGGTCTAACATGTACCTTTGGGGACATTTCTGAAATTCTCTGGTTCTTAGTTTCCTAATATGCAAAATTAGGAAGATTCAGTGCTAATCTATGCAAATTGCCTGATATAAAGCCTAGCCCAGTGAATGTTAGCTCCTTTCCCTTTTAGCCTGGTGTCTTTTTTACAGCCCTTAAAATTGCCTTTTTAAAAATGGTCTTTTGCAACTGCTTCCTTCTTTTATTCCCACCGTTCCTCAATTAGTTTAGTCCCTCTTTACCTCTTCACTCAACTTTTGCTTTGCAGTAATTGTCTTATGCTTTTCCTGCCTCTGATCTCTGTGCCTCTCAATTCATCTTTACATTGCTGCCAAATTACAAATCTGACTGTGTCATGTCCTTGCTTGAAAACTTTGACAGTTACTTACTACCTCCAAAATAATGTGTACTCTCCTTAGTATGGACTTCAAAGTTTGCTTGTTAGTATTGCAAATGCAAGGATATCTGGAAAATTGAGCACAATGAACACATCAAGGTTTGTGAGTCATGTTTTATATTTTCACTATTTTGTTGGCACTTTTCCTCGTGTGTAATATATCACTCTTGACTTTACCCTGGCTGAATTTGAAGATACCTGAGTCATTGTTGGTTAAAACAAACATGGGTTGTACCTCTTCTTCAGTGTTTGATATCGTGAGGAACTACACTGCAGATTATGACAAGACCTTAATCTTCAATAAAATCCACCATGAGCTGAACCAGTTTTGCAGTGCCCACACACTTCAAGAAGTTTATATAGAATTGTTTGGTAAGTGTCTTACTTATGTAAATAACCCACTGGAAATCTCATTCAACTCATTTATTGATGCTTAGTAAACCTTATGCTCTTTGAACGTTTCTTCTGAATTTATAATAAAGCAGTTGTCTTTAAAATATTCATTTTTTAAGTTTAAAATTTTTTATGTAACTTGGTAGAGATTGGAAAAATGTGTTTACTCACCGACTATATTCTGTTTTTACTGTGATAATGTAACTGAAAATTAGCCTTGTTGCTATTTTAACAGATACTTTGAAGAAATTTAAAAGTCTGTGTCTTGGGGCTCCCTGAGACTCACCCTCATGTTAATGATTTGCTAGGAGGACTGATAGGACTCAGTATATAGTTGTATTCACAGGTATAGTAAGATTTATTACAGTCAAAAGATACAAAGCAAAATCAGCAAAAGGAAAAGGCCCATTGGTGAAGTCCAGCAGAAACGAGGCTTCCAGAGTCTTAGAGTCTTCTCACAGTAGAGTCACGCAGGATGTGCTTAATTCTCCCAGTAACAAGTTGTGACAACACATATGAAATAATGTCTACCAGGGAGGCACATTAGAGACTCAGTGCCCAGGGTTTTTATTGGGGGCTGGTCATGTAGGCACCCTCTGCCTACCACATACCAAAATTACCAACTCCCAGAAGGAAAGCAGGTGTTCAGCCTAACCATATTGTTTGTATAAATAGTTCAGGCATAGTAAGCCACTTGTATCAGTTCTGGGAATGGTAAGAATGCCCTGCAAATCCAAGTTCTCAGATGCCAGCCCAGGGCCAATTTGCAGCCAGGCCTTTCTAAGGATCGTAGTCTTAGGCCTGCTATTTTAACTCTTTCCTGCACAAGTTACTTTTCATTTGTGATAGTGAAAGTTTTGACCACGGAATGGGTTGTTGCTGTTGGTTGCTCACTTCTCCTTTCTGAAATTTGTAGTGAATTTCTTAGAAGAGGCATAGGAATGGTTAATCAATTTAAAATCTACCAATTGATTCCTATTTGACGATTGACAACCACTGCAGTGGCATATGAGGAAACTGATAGGTCCTGGTTTGTCACATCACCCGTCATTTTAATAATGGTGAAAGTACCATTACTATTCTGTGAGCTTAGTGGGTAGAAAATTCATGAATTACAAAGCAAGCGAAGTGACAACATCTTTATTATCCATTTTTGTGTGCTTCAGAGACTTTTCGATGAACTTTTCTCTCTCTCTTTTTAAATAGAAAATAATAGTAAGGCTGAGGCCCACATAAATCAAGTTTAGTAATTTGGGAATTTGTGTAAAGATTGACTGAAAAGAGAAATTTGCTTTTTTATGAGAATCAGGATACATGTTAAGTAAGACCCCTGAATTAAGATATTAGAGACCCAGATTATCCATTTATTACATAAACTTATTTTAGTCAATAAATAAGTTTATCCAAAGTTAAATAATAAGTTTATTGGATGAACTTATTTTATTGGGTAAACTTTGACTAACTGCTTGTCATCTTCCTTCCTTAATTTGTTAGATAATTCCTCACAAAGACCCACACAAAAGGCAGGGAGAAGCAATTTATGCTCTCTGAAAGAATAGTACTGTAGAAACTTTAGGTATAGTAATGATTGGTTTTGTTTCAATATTAATACAATGTAAACAAAATTAAGTATCATGAGAACTGTTGTTCTTGGCTTAAAAAACAGATCAAATAGATGAAAACCTGAAGCAAGCTCTGCAGAAAGATTTAAACATCATGGCCCCAGGTCTCACTATTCAGGTAAGTCCTTTTTCTAGGGAAGTTCTCTGGGAATTGTGAGAGCTTTGAGTTTAATACTTTCATCATATTTTTTATTCAGCAATTACATAATTGAAGTGCTGTGGTGATTTGTAGAATACCTTTCTCAACTTGACCTTAGGTCTCTACCAAAATAAAATACTCTTGGAGTCTACCATAGTTGGCATTGTGAACCCCTCAAGGGAACTGATAAGCTGATGCTCTTACAAGAAAATAAAATTCGTATTTCAGCCATGTATAAGGCATTATTAAGATATAGTAGTGGTTATAAATCAGTATAAAAGTAATCCTTGCCCTCAGTAAGATTATGAAAAAGGAGTTCAAGTGTAAGATTTAAATAATAATTCTACACAAAATAGATGTCACAAAATACTAATTTACAGATGAATTCATTGGATGATTATTGCCTTAAGAGGAAGAACTTTTGAAGAGTATGCCTGTGTGCCTGGGGGAGAACTGTGATTGAGTTGAGATTTTTAGGTTGGTCTGGAAAAATTAATTGGATTTTTATGGGGGAGAGGAATGAGAAAGGTATTTCAAGTGCACAGATGGCCTGAGTAAAAGCAAGGTAGCAGATGGATTTAGTGTGGTAGCAGCATTGGGAGATAGAATGGTAAGAAGTTGGTTTTAACCCTGCTTTTCTGGGTCACTGTTTTCAGATTGTGGGTTGAAATCCAGGAGGTTGTAAAATCAATTTTAGTGGGTCTTGACCAGCATTTTAAATAAGATGGAATAGAATATGAAAAGAAATTGCAAGTAGTAAGTTTAAGTATTCAGTGAAACGTTTGTTTTACATAAGTGTGTGGGGCTGCGTGTTTATATTGGGTTTAAATGCAAAATGTGTTCTTACTGTGTCTGTGGTTAATAACATTTGAACACCACTTCTCTGGATCTGGATTACCTAAGAAATGGTAATGTGGCTTCTCTGGTGTCCTTTCTCAGAGGCTGTAGGAAGGAGATCAATTGATGGTTGTGATGAATGTTACTGCAGCTAAACATAAAGCTTTCTTAAATGTCACTTGTGTCTCAATTCTTTTTGCTCTGTGGCACTGCTACTGAGAGTGTGTTCACTGTAAGTGATCATGTGTGTGTGTGCTTCTCATAAACGAGACTGGAAAGATGGATGAGGTTTTTCCCATGGCCTCATACTCTGCCATTATCTCAGACAGGTGCCTGAGGGTGAACCAGCAAAGTTAAGGGGTTTGTTTGAAATGATCAGGGATAACTTTATAAAGTCCTCTTGGTTGTCTAATCATTTGTAGCTAGAGTAGCTTTTTAATTTTAAAGATAGTGAACCTAAAGATCAGATATTCTTAGATGTTGCCCAGGTTGTTACTCAGAGATTTAGCTCATTCCTTTTAACAGTTGCCTAGAATTCCTTTTCTTATTAGCCATTTCTCTATTCACAGTTTTTTGCTATTAAACAATAGTGTAATGAACATTCATGACACATGTCCTTGTATGTACAGATTAGCTTTCATACTGGCTGTACAAATCTACATTCTTACCAGCAGTATGTAAATACTTGTGTCCCCACAAACTCACCAGCATTGGAAGCAATCAGACATGCTAATTTTTGCCATATGGGTAGGTGTGAAGTTACATCTCTCTTTGATTTGCATTTCTTGGTTACTAATGAGGTTGAGCATCTTTTGATGTTTTTATTGGGCAGTTAGACTCTTTTCTGTCAATTGCCTATTTATATCCTTTGCTCATTTTTCTGTTGGATTGTTTTTTTTTTCTTACTGATTTGTAGTAGTTCTGTATAAATTCTGGATATTTTTATACACATGCATGTTATAGAAAAAAGGTGTTAGGAAAAGGATGAAGAACAAAGTAAAATTCACCAGTAATCTTACTCTGCAGAGATAACAGTTGTATCTTTCCAGACTCCTCTTAATATGTATGAACATATGTTTATAGATATAAATAAATACATGTTAAAGTAGAATCATGCCATACCTGCTTTTATCACTAATAGTATCAACATCTTTCCAAGTCAAAAATATAGATTTATTGCATCATCACTTTTAATGGTTATATTTTGTGAATGGTTAATCAATTTAAAATCTACCAATTGATTCCTATTTGACGATTGACAACCACTGCAGTGGCATATGAGGAAACTGATAGGTCCTGGTTTGTCACATCACTTGTCATTTTAATAATGTTGAAAGTACCATTATTATTCTGTGAGGTTAGTGGGTAGAAAATTCATGAGTTACAAAGCAAGCGAAGTGACAACATCTTTATTATCCGTTTTTGTGTGCTTCAGAGACTTTTCGATGAACTTTTCTCTCTCTCTTTTTAAATCGAAAATAATAGTAAGGCTGAGGCCCACATAAATCAAGTTTAGTAATTTGGGAATTTGTGTAAAGATTTACTGAAAAGAGAAATTTGCTTTTTTGTGAGAATCAGGATACATGTTAAGTAAGACCCCTAAATTAAGATATTCAAAATTTTTCAAAATTTTTACTGTTATATACATGTTGCAATGAGCATGCTTATATAAACTGTACATCTTTTGAAATCCCTCCCTTAGGATAAATTTTTTAAAATACAGTTGATGAGTCAAAGTTCATATTCTATTTGGGGGCTTTTTAGTACATACTACCAAATTGCCTTTCAGAAAAATTTTTGTAGCCTCCTGCTCTCCCATCTACAGGATTGGCAAGCCGTAGTTCCTGCACATTTGATTGTCTAATTGTACCCAAATGATTAGCAGGTGCAAGCTGTCTCTTCCTCTTTTAATCCTTTTGGAGAAAATTAATCTGGTATTTTATATTAATTATTGAGGTTGAGTACCCTAGGATATTTTATTGGCTATTTGTATTTCATTTATGGCTTATTTGTTGGGTTTCCTCATTTTTTTAGTTCATGGTTTTTCTAATTGATTTAAATTATGTTTTAAATGTTGGTTGTTACAGCTCTTTTTAAAACGTATAGGAATCATTTTCTTTAAGTTTTTTCTTCACCATTTAATTTAATTTTGTTTTCCCCCCTGACAATTTTGGAGTTTTAGACTTCTACGTAGTAATTTCAGTGGTATTTTCTTCATGGTATGTTGCTGAGCTGTATGCTTCAAGATCCTTTTCACTACTTCAAAAGTATAGAAATTTAAATCAAATCAGAAATTACAAAATTTTTCTTTACTTTTACAGTTGGAGTCTTAGATTTAAATCATAATTCCTCTGGAACAATTTTGATGTCAGTTGTGACGTAGGGCCCCAATTCCTTCCCCCACTCCAAATTGGGTAGCAACAGTAATTACTGAATAATTTCTTTCTCCATCTTCCACCTTCTTTGAAATGGTATTTGTATTGTATTAAATATATTCTGTAATATACTAGAGTCTTTTTCTGAACTTTGTTCTGTTCCATTGATCTTTTTTCTATTCCTAAACTTTCATTAGTTATTGAGCCCTTGAGCTTTTCTCATGAAATCTACTTCTCTCCTGTTTTTTCCTTCATACCGGTAAATGGCAGCTCCTTCCCCCTAGACCAATGTAGAAGTATGGGAGGCATCTTTGACAATTCCTTCACCCTCAACATCTAATCCCCATATCCTGCTAATTTCACCACCAAAACCCATGTAAAATCATCCATGCCTCCATCTTCACTGCCACCTCCTCAAGCCAAACCACTGTCTCTTGCCTGTACTTCCCCACTAGCCTCCTATCTTTCCCCATTTTCACTTTTATCTTTGTCTGCTTCATTTTCTGCACAGCAGCAAGAAGGATCTTTTGAATTTAATTATTTGTTGTTTTTATTAAAAGTCATTGAATGAAAAAAATGTAGTGTTGTAATACATTCTTAAAGTGTTAGACAAGATCTCCATTGTTTTCGTTGCTTTTGTCTTGGTATAAAAAAGTTTTTTACAATAGTTGGAATATATTTTTAGAACTTGAGATCTGTTTTTCAGCCTTCCTATTTTTAACACATTACCTTATGGTTGTGATAATTGAACTTTTAATTCAATTTTAGAATCTGGTAGGGCACATTGTCTTTTCAAAAATAATGGCCTTTGATATGTCTGCAAGTTTATTCTTCCAGATGAGTTTTCATTATTGGTATTTTCAAGCTATATCAAGTACATTGAGGAATGCAGTTTATTCTTGGTGGATTT
>NW_012153396.1:1705461-1707142 GCF_000956105.1 Propithecus coquereli | reverse complement strand
GTTCATTAGTTAGAGACAGGATCTTGCTCTGTCTCCCAGGCTGGAGTGTGGTGGCGTCATCATACCTCACTGCAACCTCAAACACCTGGGCTCAAGCGATCCTCCTGAGCTTCCTGAGTAGCTGAGACCGCAGGCATGTGCCACTACGCCTGGCTAATTTTTTTATTTTTTGTAGAGACGGGGTCTCCCTCTTGCTCAGGCTGGTGTCGAACTCCTAACCTCAGGTGATCCTCCCACCTTGGTCTCCCAAAGTGGTAGAATTACAGGGGTGAGCCACCATAGCCAGCCAAGCTTTTTTAAAAAACTTAAAAGAAACCAAAACCTTAAAGACTTAAAAGTTTAGTCAGTTTCCAGAGGGAAATTAAAACTTTCTTCAGATCAGCAAAGTATTTTGTGTGTGTGTTTGTGGTGTAGGTGGGGGGTACAGGATGTTTAACTAGTAAAATCAGAAGCTTTTGAAAGATCAAGTCCTTTAGGCAGAAAATTCTGCCTTCAAAAAACAGCACTTTCTAATTAGATAATCTTAATTATGTCAAAGTACACTGTGATTAGGGAAACAAAGTGTCTAGTAAACAATGTCTACAAAGACAGGTAGACAGTACTGAGATTCCAGGAAGAAAGAATATAAGCCAATAATTGGTATTTGTTTTCCTTCAGCCACTGGGCTATTTATTTACAGTGAGTACTAAGTGATTTTAGGTTTAGGAAGTGATAAAGTAATTTACTTACTATGTACTGTATTAAATTGCATATAGTGACCTGGGTTTTTTGTTTGTTTTTGGTTTTGACTAATTTTTTCTGACTTTACAATTTCAGTCTTGGAACTTTGCCTTCCATCTGTTTTTTTTTGGTTTGCAAGTTTGAAAAGGAAAGCAAAAGTATCCAACTTAAAGAGCTTTGTAAAACATCTTTTAAGGGAGAACCTTTTCTTTAAGAGAATTATTTCCTCAATGGGTAGAGTGGCTTTCCCTGTAGTCCTGTATTTTTTAAGTAAATACGAAGCAACTTTCCTTTGATTCTTGGTGCGATGGCGTGAAAAGCAAATTGTCTAGTGGGATCCCCACATGTGTTAGTATCATTTGAGGCACTCTTCTGTAGAAGCTTTACTTCGAAGATTTATTTTTCAAATATACTTTGGCTTTTTCACTTTTATTTTTTAGGCTGTGCGTGTCACAAAACCCAAAATCCCAGAAGCCATAAGAAGAAATTTTGAGTTAATGTGAGTAATATGCATGGGCTCCCAATATTTCTATTTAGGGCTCTCTGTATATTAATATACCAGTTTAGAGGAAACATGAGAGATAATACACTCTGGAGTGGAGGATATATAGTCTATCTTCTATACTCTTATTCTAGTAATATTACCTATTTTCATGTCTTAATTCCCACTAGACTCTTTATTAGTTTTCTCTTTATGGACTTTTCAGGAGCAGTTTCAGTGGCTAAAGTTGCAGTTGCTGTGGAACTATTGCTGGAAGCCAAAGAGCTATAATTCTATATGAATAGTACCTTGAATTAAATATTAATAGAGGAATGAGTCCTAGCTGTGAAGGTTGAAGAGAGTGCCTGTATTTTGTTACTATGTTGTAATGGTTAAGAATAGACACCTTGTTGATGTCAAGTATGGTTTTCCATTGTGTGTGATTGTGTATCCACAATTGGACCTGAATCTTTATAATTC
>NW_012153396.1:1702376-1704141 GCF_000956105.1 Propithecus coquereli | reverse complement strand
ACTGCCACCTAGTTATGTCTTCTATAAAAAATTAGGGCCACTGCACATGAGTGTTTGCCTGAGGAGGGCAGGGGCTGAAATCCAGCTCTATTCTGCTTGCCAGACTGCATCTGAGGGACTGCATCTGCCCAGAGGCTGATGTCTTTTTTTTTTTTTTGAGACAGAATCTTGCTCTGTTGCCTGGGCTAGAGTGCCGTGGCGTCAGGCTAGCTCACAGCAACCTCAGACTCCTTGGCTGAAGGGATCCTGCCTCAGCCTCCCGAGTAGCTAGGACTACAGGTGTGCACCACCACACCCAGCTAATTTTTTTTCTACTTTTAGTTGCCTGGCTAATTTCTTTCTATTTTTAGTAGAGACAGGGTCTTGATCTTGCTGAGACTAGTCTCAAACTCCTGACCTCAAGCGATCCTCCCGCCTTGGCCTCCCAGAGTGCTAGGATTACAGATGTGAGTTACCACACCCTGCCCTGGTGCCTTTTTCTGATTGGCACCGTGGTGCTGTGTGGGTTAGCAGGAGGCCTAACAGCAAAGGAAGTGTTTATATATTTCCTTCCATATCACAGGCCTTTATGTGATAACAATTAGAAGGAAAAAATTAGACTAAAATTCAAATGTATGTAATTTTTTTCCTATCTCTGGGTGACTTTGGGCAAATCATTTAATCTTTTGACCTCACATTCATTATAAGTAAAGTAAGATAGCACCTCTGTTATCTACCCTAATGAGTCAAAAAATTCTGAATGAAAAACGATTCTCTGATGCACTACAGGGTCAGAATTACTGGCTATGACTCCACATAAGAAAATAATTTCTAATTTTTATAATGTTTTGCTTCACAGGGAGGCTGAGAAGACAAAACTACTTATAGCTGCACAGAAACAAAAGGTTGTGGAGAAAGAAGCTGAGACAGAGAGGAAAAAGGCTGTGATAGGTACTTGGATTTCTTTCTGAAATGAATGTCTCTAAGGACATGTGTTAATGAGTTTGTTCTGTTCTTTGTCAGTCTCATATTGGGTATTGATGGGTTTCAAATAAGATTGTATCATATGTGGTGGAGAACTCTAGAAATTCTACTGTACATTTAGATGTCCTAAAGCCTTTAAAAGTAGATGTGAGTACTTAATGAAGTACTTTGGCTCTCCATCATGCGGTCAGCTGCCATTATTGTCTTTTTCAAGGACAGAGAGAATGGATAGGGTCTATGGGAGCTTTAGTCTCTGTGGAGTAGGGTTTTCATTTATACAGATTAAGGATAAGAAAGCTTTTTGGCCAAAGCTCAGGATTATAGTATGCATCCTTGGTGTTGACATGCACTTAGTTTTATCTGGATAGATATTGCCATCTATGAAAATATGGCAGGATTGCTTACAACTCATTTTGAATTATAGTGGGATACTGGGATACTGTATATTAGACTGCCATTTTTGATGCTGAAAGTTTAAGACTTTTTTTATTGAATAATTCAAATATACAGAAAAGTACAGAGAACAGTATAATGAAGGCTTAAGATTTTGCCATATTTTGTTCTAAGGAAAAAAATTATCTGTTTGAAGCCTTCTTTGTAGCCTTTGCTGTCATATTTCTTGACCTTCTCCGAGTATAGCTTCTATTCCGAAGTTGAAGTATATCCTTTCTGTCCCTATTTTTATACTTATATTGTGAATATGTAACAGTTTATAGTATTCTTTTACCTATTTGAAACTACAAAAATCCTATCAAACTCTACCTTTTATTTTAAAACTTGCCCTTTTTTGATAACATTGTTT
>NW_012153396.1:1700891-1701871 GCF_000956105.1 Propithecus coquereli | reverse complement strand
GGCATTTAGCGCAGTAATATTTTTAAATTTTTTTTCTAGTGCTATAATTCATTTTTATTACATTTTACTATTTATTGGTTCCTAACAGATTGAAATACAAAAAAAAAAAAAAAGAAAGAAAAGGTGTTTTCCCACAGATAGTTTGAGAAGCACTGCTCTAGAATACATATCTCAAAGTAGAATTGCTGGGTCATATGTGTGCATGTCTTCAAATTTAACATGTTGCCAAATTACTCTGTAAAGTGATTCTTCCATTTTACTCTCTCTTCAACAATGCTTGAGTTCCAGTTTCTATGCTGCCATAATTGAGTTCCCATTTCTGCACATCCTCCTCAGCCCTTGGAGTTATCAGACTTAAAAATGTATGTCAGTTCACTGGTAGACATGGTATCACATAATTTCTGTTTGAATTTTCCTGATTATTAGTAAAGTTGAATATTGCTTATTTGTTCGGATTTCCTTTTTTTGGTATATGAATTGCCTGTTAATAGTCTTAGCCCGTTCTTTGATTGCTTTTTTTAATTGATTTGTAGGAGTTCTTTATATCTCTCCTGGTTACTGATCCTTTTCAAACGTCTTTTAATTTGTGGCTTTTCTTTGAACTTTGTGATTTCTTTGACATATGTATATATTTAATTTTCATGTAGTGAAATTCATTGATCTTTTCCTTTATGGTTTGAGCCTTTTCTATCAAGAATTTTTCCCCCTACCTCAAAGTAATAATTTTATTCTTAAAGTTTTGATGTTCATATTTAGGTCTTTAATCCATCTGGAATTTTAGTGCTTAGTGTGACATAGAGATTCAGTTTTATTTTTTCCAAATGGCAATCCAGTTGTCTTTGAGAAACTACTTATTGAAATAGTTCATTATTTCCTCTACTTATTTCTAATGCCAGATCTGTCATGTAACAAGATATTATATATAATTTGTTCTAATGCTAGGATCTCTGTTTTGTTCCAAATTTTTGGTCTATCCTTCC
>NW_012153396.1:1692816-1699619 GCF_000956105.1 Propithecus coquereli | reverse complement strand
AGGAGGTTCACCTCAGTACATGTCTCAATATAGTTTGCTGGTAATTTCTTTAGAATTTTTACTTTTATTTTCATAAATGAGATTGACTTATAATTTTCTTACGTTCTTACTGTCAGTTTTTTTCTTTTCTTTCTTTTTTTTTTTTCTTTGTATCACAGTTATACTAGCCTCAAAATGAGTTGAAGAGCATTTCCATTTCCTGTGTTCTGGAACATTTTGTATAAGATACATATTATCTCACCATTGTAGATCTGGTGGAACTCGCTTGTAAAAACCGTCTTGGTCTAGTGGGGTTTGTGCTTTTTTTGTTTGCTTGTTTTTGTGATAAGATTTAACCTACTGATTTAATTTCTATATTGAGTATAGGTTTAGCCACATATTTGTTTCTTTTTAAGTCAGTTTTGGTAATTATATTTTTATAGAAAGTTTTCTGTTTTATCTAATATTTCAAATTTGGGAGCATAAGCTTTTTTGTAGAATTCTCTTATGATTTTTAAAACCTCTACCAAATCTGTGTGCCCCCTTCTCATTTCTAAAATTGTTTGTGCCTTCTCTTTTGCTGGATCAGTTTTTCCAGAGATCTGTCTTATTTACACTTTATTACTTCCTTCTTTCTACTTTATTTGTTGTTTTTTGGAGACAGGGTCTCACTTTGTTGCCAGGGCTAGAGTGCAGTGGCATGATCATAGCTTACTGCAGCCCTGAACCTCCTGGGCTCAAGTGATCCTTCTGCCTCAGCCTCCTGAGTAGCTGGCACTACAGGCACGTATCACCACATCCAGCTACACTTTTTCAGTTTACTCACTGAATCTTTTCTAACTTCTTGAGTTAGATATTTAATTCACTAACTTTCAGTCTTTTCTAATGGAAACTTGGAAGATTATAAATTTTCTTCTAAGTGCTGCTTTAGCCATGCCTCACAAGTTTTGAAATGTTTATTGGTGTTCAGTTTTAATTCTTTTAAAAACATTTTCATTGTAATTTCTTTCACTCATGAATTTTAAAAGCATATTTTTAAATTTCTGTTTCAATGGGTTTTGAGAGGCTACCTTTTAATTGTTGATTTTCAGTGTTACTGCATTGTAGTCAGAAAATAAGATCTGTTATATGAATTCTTAAACGTTTGTTGAAATTTGCTTTGTGGCCTTACCTACATGTGGTCTTTTTTTTTAAATGTCTTATGTGTGCTTGAAAAGATTGAATATATAGTCTCTATTTGTTGGATACAGGTTTCTTTATTTAATCAGCCTTATGAATTGTGTTTGCTATTCACATCTTTTGTATTCTTCTAATTTTTGCCTATTTGAGTTATAAATTACTGAGAAAGATGTGTTAAAATCTCCCACTATGACTGTGGATTTGTTGACTTGTAATTTTTTTCTTTATATTTTGGGGCTGTATTGTTAAGAGCATTCAGGTTCAGGATTGTTACATCTCCCTGGAGAATTGCTCCTGTTTGGTAATACTTTGTTATCCTTACACATGTTTTTTGCCTTAAGATCTATTTTGCTTGATGTTAATACAGCTATGCCAGATTTCTCTTGGTTAGTTATTTCCTGGTGTATCTTTTCCCATCCTTTTACTTTCAACTTTTCTATGTCATTATGTTTTAGGTGTGTCTCTTGTAAACAGCATATAGCTGGATTTTGTTATCTTATCCAATGTGAGAATCTGTCTTTTAACTGGTGAGTTAGTCTTTTTATATTTATTGTGGTTACTGCTATATTTGAATTTGTTTGTATCATTTAATTATGTGCTATATACCATGTATTTTTTCTCTGCTTCTTTTTCCCCTCTTTTCTAGTTGGTATTGAATTGATTGAATTTTCTTTATTTTCTTCCTTTTACTTGATTGGAAGTTTTATATTCTATTTCTGGAATGGATAACTATTCATTACCTATAAAATATTAACAAGTATACCTAGCTTGACAAAGTCTAAAGCTAATTGTTCTCTTTGTCCTCTTCTTGAATAATACCTTAGAATGCTTTAACTCTAATCACTGTCTTTCAATCTTACGTATTATTATTGCCTAGTATTGTAGTTTCATGTTGTCTTTAGCCTCCCGTTGATTATTATCATCAGCATTATTAATTCTTACAGTAAACATTATTTTGATTTACATGTGTTGAATAATTTTTTTCCTCTCCATTGTTTCTGGCAATTTGTTTCTTTTTTCTAATTTTTGTTACATTGGTATTATTGCATTGTGGTGAAGTCAGGGCCTTCAGTGTGCACATCACTTTAGCAACACACATTGTACCCAGAACCTCCCATCATCAACCCCCCTGTATTCTTTTTTTCCTGCTAGGTTTTTTTCTGTGAAGGCTAAGAAACGAAAAACTTCTTCAGTTGTCCTAGGTCTGAGAATGCTTTTATATCATTCTTGAATGGTAATTTAGCGTACAATTCTAAACCAAACTAACTTTTCCTTGTCATTAGCAACATTATTTTAATTTTCTTTGGCCTCTTATACCCATTTACAAGGATGCTATCAGTCTAATTGTTCCTTTTAAGTAATCAGTCTTCTCTTTTTGCTTTTGAGATTTTTCTTTCCATATTTGGGTGCTCTCCAGCTTCACTCTGATGTGTCCAGGTAGAGAAAAGCTTACTTCTCACTGGGCTGGTGGGTAGAGGTATTTAGTCTCTCTTACAATAGAGTTGCAGCCCTCTAGAGATCTAGGTTTATGCAGCAGTCTTAGTTCTAACATCACAGGGCCTCATCTCCTGGCCCTGCATGGGCAAAAACTCAAGTCCCTCTTCCTTCCTTGCCTAATAACCACCCCCAGGGCTGCCACCATATAGGCTTTTGGCTCTCCCTTTGCTTAATCACTTGAGGATGTCCCATTCTTTCTTATGAACTCAGGCATGTATTAGATAAAAAATTTGTTATATTTTATCTAGCATGTTAAGGTGGCGGTGGCTGAAGGGAAGGATTTTTTCACTAGTCTGTTCCACCATTTTTCTAGAACTAGAAGCCTGGTCATACTCTTACTGGTTTATTCCCTCATGACAGAGAGCTTTGTTGAATGGGATTACCACAACAGTCCCCCTGTGTTGAGGTGACATTCTCTGGGTTCTAAGTGCAGGCTCCAGATCCCTTACCTTTTATTTTTTTATCTTGACTTTTTGCTTGTACTTAAATTTCTAGCCTAATTGAACATAGTACTTTAGTTTTAGGATGGTATAATATAGATTGATTTTACTCTGATGGGGAAATAGAGAAGTATCCCTTGGAGTAGTTGGTAAAGGGTACTCTCTCCTGGTAAGAAGAAACCACTTGGAAATTTTCTTTCTGTTATGTACTTTCCCCAGGGGCCAGAGATAAGATGCGTTAAACTACCCACCTTATTTGAGTGAAGAGGAGAATTAAGAATGTTCTTTAGGAATTGCAGTGATTGAATTTAAAGTATAATTAGAGTCTCTCTTTCCTGGTCCTGGGTGCTTTGGTTGGCCAGAGGTTTGCTATGGGTGTTTAGTTTCCTCTGCATGTACTTGCCTCCTGCCTTCCACCTGTTCACGCCCAGCACTTGTTTTCCCATTCTCAGATGAATTATCCTGCTTTTTGCATTACCTTACACAGCAATTAGAATACTCCTCCTCTGATAGTGTTTTCATCATGTCATTTCCCTGATGCTAACTTAGCAGTAGATCCTGAGGATATAAAACTAAGCTCTTTAGCCTGTTAGTCAAGACAGAGGTCTCCTAGCCCTCTTTCTGTTTTTATTTTTTGTTGTCTTGTCCACTGGCTCTGTATCACCTCTTCATTGTGACTTGTTCATTCATTTCTTCTTGTTTTTCTTTATGCTTCCTGGCATGTCCTCCTAGGTCATGTTCATTATTTCCTTTAAGATTCCTTCCAGAAGAACTTCCTTGGTTTAACTTCTCTCCTTTATTCTTTGTATTTTTTTTATTTTATTTTTTTTGAGACAGGGTCTCACTCTGTCCCCCAGGCTGGAGTGCAGTGACATCATTATAGTTCACTGTAGCCTCAAACTCCTGGGCTCAAGTGATTCTCCTCCCTGAGCTTCCCGAGTAGCTGGGACTACAGGCGGGTGCCACCATGCCTGGCTATTTATTTTTTTGTAGAGATGGCAGTCTCACTGTGTTGCCCAGGCTGGCTTGAACTTCTGGCCTCAAGTGATCCTCCTGCCTCTGCCTCTCAAAGTGCTAGGATTATAGGCATGAGCTACCATGTTTGACCTCTCCTTTATTCTTTCTCCTGCCACGTTACATAATTGTCCTACGTTGCCGTGCATTTATGTTACTCTGTTTTTGTTCTGTGGTACGTTTGTAAAGTATCTTTTCTTTCCCATTAGCTTGTGGACCATTGCTGTATAGTCCCATGAAGGATTGGAACTGTTAACTTTTTTTACTCCTTCCCACAAAACTAGCACTGTCAGAGGAGAACAGTGAAGTAGGAGATAAATTCTTTGTTTCCTTTGAGTTGTTTACAGTTTTGATAGAGAAAACTTAATGAAACAATTAGCCCATAAAACCTTCTGTAATTAAATGTTAGACTGTGTGCTACTGATTCTAAGTGCCTCAGGTACTATAGAAATGTTTTCGAATGTGTCTTCTTTTGTTGTATCATTATAGAAGCAGAGAAGATTGCACAAGTGGCAAAAATTCGATTTCAGCAGAAGGTGATGGAGAAAGAAACTGAAAAGCGCATTTCTGAAATCGAAGGTACATTGAGGGAGAGATATGAGGCTCTGACTCTCCTAAACTGCCTCTCTGCTTCAGGGATTGGGCTCTTGATTGTGTTGGGTGGGAAAGCCATAGGCAGAATAATCTGATCTGGAGGAAATAGCTGGTCTGATATTCTAGACAAGTTTAAAAAACATTACTATTACATATCTAGCTCTTGGTTTGGTTTGTGACTGTCGGTAGCTCACCCTTTCATTGTCTTCCTTAAATGAGGGCATATTACCTGCTACTTTATTCTCAGGCAGATAAAAATATGAATATTACCCATAATCAATTATAAAGAATGTACAAGATAATAAACCCCATCACTACCAGTTTCTTTTCCACCTGTCAAAAAAAAAAAATTAGTTGAGGAAAAAAAGAAACTCCAGTTTTTACAGAGGATCTCAAACTCCTTGATTTCACGTAATGAGATGTTGATGTTCTAAGCTCACGGTCTCCAAGACACTTTTGCTAATATACTACTGCTTCCTATCTTTCTCTGTTAACCGATTCCGAATCAGATTTGGAGGGAATGGGATAATGCAGTAAATAGAGCAGAGCTTTCATGTCTGGAGTTAGTTATTTTACTTGAATCCTAGATCCTGGGTAGGGTGAGGCTTGGGATAATAGGAGGTGGGAGAGGAAGTGGAGGAAAGAAGGAGCAACTTAGGGTAGAAAAGGAGTAGACTCAGATGAGCTGAAAGTTACTCAACAGTAACAAGAGTATTCCCCTTTGAGAAGGAGCTATCTAGGGACTGGGATTTGAAAACTGCTAATGTTATAAACTTTCAAACTGAAATAAGCAACAGAAGTATTAAGCAGTGGAGAAAGGGACTCTTACCTAGCTGAGGGAATGGATTGGGTATTTTCTTTTCTTTTAAATACACTGACTCTGTTTTACTTGCTAGATGCTGCATTCCTGGCCCGAGAAAAGGCAAAAGCAGATGCTGAGTATTATGCAGCGCACAAATATGCCACCTCGAACAAGGTAACTGGCTCTCCATGCCACTTTCCTAGTGATACAGTTAAAGGGTTTTGATTTCCCTTTTTCAAGGGCTCTCATGTGGCAGAGGTGATTTTATCATTGTCAAGGAAGGGTAGTGACCAAGATATCCTCCAGAATCAACTAGTCACTTAGAAAGACATATTGCACACTCATTGAGTAGTGAACTTTGTATAGTTCCTTATGAAAATGGGGAGTTAGGACACAGGCAAAAATATATAAACACATGTCAAATATCATAAATCCATTATTTGTACTGCTGTATAAAGGCTCAATAATCAGTAAAGTTGAAGGTCTTCTCCTGAAATGACAAGAGTGACAAGAGAAGAATAAAGTTTACTTAGAATAACAAATAAGTTAGCTTTTTTGTGTTGACGCTAAGCTTGTTTGGAGCAGTATTTCTTATCAAAGACATTCTTGGCATTTGAAGGGTGAGATACTTTTTCATTATTAAAGGCTATCTCATTCATTGTAGGATATTTTGCATTTCTGGCCCTTGCCTGCTAAATGTCAGTAGTGCTCAGCAGTTGTTTTAGCAACCACACACACACATTTCCAAATGCCCCCAGTTGAATACTCCTTTGTTTATTGGATTTTAAAAAACTCATGTTTCAGTCATGAGGAATTTCATGTGAGATAACTTGAGAAGGGGTGGTTGGGTGACACTGGGTGAATGATTTGATGTAAGGACTGGAGTAAGTTGGCTAGAGAGTACAGTAGTGAGCAGGAGTTATTTCAGTAAGAGGCAGCTAGAACCACTATAGTAATCTGAAAAGGGAAGGATATGTCCAAGATTTGTAAGGTAGATGTCCAAGATTTATAATTGTAGAGTAGATTGGAACAAATACAGGATTGAGATAGAGATTGCTAAGGAGTGTGATGCAGCTCGAAGGATTAGAGTCAAGATTTAAGGTACAGAAAGGGCTTAAACTTTCAATTTAGAAAGGAACAACATAATCCGTATTTAGAAGAAATGATAAGATATGACAGAATGAGAGTTGTCAGTCTTTGAAAACCAACATAAAACTTAACATTGGAGAACACAAGTCTGTAGAAACAGAATGGAATTTGGTCAAGGTGAAGGCAAGATAGGAAACTTCAGTTTAGAA